>NC_139352.1:117127931-117395431 GCF_055883805.1 Amblyomma maculatum | reverse complement strand
TCACTCCACTATTGAACACAATTTGGGCAACGTAAATCGCTTTTCTTTTTCTATTCTTTAGTTTCTTGCGACATTACGAGACGACATTGTTTCTTCAGATTTTATTACATTTTTCGGAGCCTCACTCTTGGAAGATAGGAAAACAAAAAGAACAACAGACGAGAAGTGTCTTCATTCGAACAGTCCTCTTGCCAAAACGTTAGCCAGCCCACTGAGGCTTCACGTCAAACTTTGCTGATTGCTTTACGTTCCGCAACAATCCCACTTCCGTGCCCTCTTTGCAGAAAGATGTATAGTTAGGCCTAACGAGCTGGCCATGAAAGCATAGAAAGGAAAATGTTTCTAGGCGTCCTTCCCTGCTGGTGTTCTCAGAGAACGCTCAGCAGCTGGCGGCGCTAAGGAAAAGAAAAAGGCTCCTTTTAGCAGAAATGCTGGAGGATAATACGAACAAAAAAAAAAAAACATCTCTTCACTTCAGCTCTTTTTCACTCTTCATTTCGTTTTTCTTTCTCATCGCGAGCTTGTTCTCGTCTTCTTTCGGTGCGGGTGGGGAGATATGGCCTCTGCTTCGGCGCAGGTCTCGGCGTCTCCTTATCTTGAGGTCCTGTCGGAGGTCCGACGTCTGCCACGACGTCTGAAACGAACAAAGCCAAGAATCGGGGCAGCCCCGGCTTCAGTAGATGGGGAAAGAGAAACACCAAGGCAGGCAAAGCTCGAGAAGAGCCGCCATCACGGCATGTTCTTTGCAGTCACGCAGCGCACCGCGCCCGTAAAGTGCACACGATGTAATTGAAATAAAGATACAGAAAAAGACGCGCAAATAGGGGGATGGAGGTGCGCGGGCTTGCTTGTGCCTATAGAGTAGAAAGGGACCTTCACACTTTTGTTTATGTACTAGCCAGTACGGCTCGATGCTTGGGTGATGCGATCTGTTCCCGCCCCGCAAAAGTCACGCGAACTACGTGTGAAATACTTCTCATGCGTGCTTCCTACGGATGTCCGTTCACGGGTGCCAATCGCAGCATTATGAAAGAAGACAATTTATTAGCACAGCAGTCCTCATAGGATGTGCACGAAAGGTCGGTACAAATGTTAGCGGCCATACGTTTTTATTAGCAGTAGAATGCCGCCCTATAGTCATTGATTGTTTAATGGCTTAAACGTGCGCTGAAGGGCGTCTTTTAATTGCGGAACTCGATCTACACGAATTGATGATTCTGGTAGACTTCAAGTTATTGGATTACAGAAGAGGGCGAATACGGGCTGACGTTGACGAAAAGAATCAAACAGCGCTGCTAATAGGCACAAGCGAGCAGGAAAATACTCGTGCTGTGTTTGTCTGGTCGCTTGTCACGCACTAATAGCGCTTTTCACTGTTTTCGTCCTCGAATTGTTGCCCTGAGTGGCGGATTTTGCGGTCAAAATTAGGTGAAAACTGCCTGCTATCAACTAAGCGAATAAAACATCTGTTCGAATCCTGTAAAAGTTACTTTTTTCTTTTATCCACAACATTAAATTAATCTACCAAGCTCATTCCTGGAGGGTGTTCACCTTTAGGTTGCAATATGTACTGTTTTTATTTCTTAATAGCTGCAACTTCTTTTTTGAACTCGCCTCAGAAGTCATCGAACGCGCCGAGTTCGTTTCAAGCAGTCGCGTGCCTGCTTGCCGCTCTGCCGTCGGCGGAGTAATACACGAAGTGATCACGCTAACATCTTGTTGTTGCGGTTACGTGCTCTCTTAAGCACCAATATGTAGCGATTCTATCAAAATAGTGCTTGCATCGTGTCCAGATTTACCAATAAAGATCACTTTAAGGGGTTTTTCATAGATTAGAGGACATTTAGTGGACCCCGAGAAGGAAAAGAGCGCCGGCGTATTTTTATTTCTGCGGGCTTAATTTACGAATGCATTGTTTTCGCCTACACTATTCATTCACAGAAACCCATAAAACAATAGGTAAGGGAAAACAAAATTTTGAAGAGCTCTCTTTAGTGCACCGTCAATAAGCGCCTCCGCACTAGCGCTCATGATGTCAGAGGCCGCGTGACAGGATTGCCGCACTGCTTTCGTGGTCACGCTCTATGCGACATGCGAAGGTCATGGGTTCGCATATCACACTGGCGGAATGAGGACTTTTTTTTTTTTTGACTGTACAATCATTTATAATCCAGGTAAAAAAATTAAGACACAATTCATTACCCACCATTTTCTTTTAGGTTAATTAATACGGGCGTCATTGAAGGCTTCTTAATATCGCATTATTAACCTTAATTAATTGATCGTCATTTTGTTGGACAACTTCAGTCGCAGGCTTCTAATGTGTAGCGAGTGCCAGTTGAGATCCACTCGAGCCGAAAGCTTTCACCGCCCGAGAAATGGAGTGCAAAATACGTGGGTCACCTGAAAACGGGAACGGCAGTATAGGCACCTCCAATAGAAAAATAAATCAAATGTTGGCAAAGGTAAGATCCGAGCGAAGTATGTATGACTCGCTTCGTACGAAAGAGCGAGGGTCGATCGTCATCGATTAGCTTTGACGCCGTGCGGCTGTCTCTTTTCTGCTGACCTTATATAGCCTGGATGAGGAAACGTAGTTTGGAAGGACAGGGCTGTCTCCATGCAGGATCGATGCCTTCAATCTCAACTTCGTGCTGCTAGATATGATGTGGCTGCCGCATGAAGCTGTCTTTTTCGCACTTTGCGTCTTCAGTTTCTGGACACAAGCAACAGTAGGACGGGGGGGGGGGGGGGGGGGGAGGGGAGGAGGAGTGATTTTTTCTTCACATGATTGGCCGTGCTCACAGAGAAAGGGTGGCGCCAGGAAGAAGCAAACGCAGGCTAACTACGGTGCATGGGCGGCCCCATTGGCGAAGGCGTTATCCTTTCTTCCGTCACTGTGTTGAATGCTCGACAGGGTGCCGAAGTCAGCAAGAATACGTTGGCGTTGATGAAAGCATGACATCCTGCTGACGCCAGACGCCGTGTACGGTTCGGCTTTCCTATGATGTGTAGTTTTCGGTGCTTACATCTTGCAAATCAGCACAAATTGGTATTGATTTATAGATTTAATGAATGTTTCACGGGGCAGCGGTGCCGCTTTCTCAGCAGTTATAAATAACAGGGTGACGCTACGGTAGCTTGACATCTCTCGCCCTTATGTAAAGTAGGGTTTTATAGGTCTCAGTTGATTGCTTTCATAGTGACTTATGGAGGCAAATGCGTTAGATGATATACATTTCGACGAATAGCAGCTTTAATCTAGGCTTGTAGGATTTGAAATTCACGAATTGAAAATGGACAGCAAAAGGAGAAAACTTCTTGAAACGACGCATTTTCAAGTGCAATGATAAAGAAAATGTTTCCAGTTGAGTTTTCCTCAAGCGCTTTGTGGAATACGCGATTGTGACGCTATTGCTTCCGCATTGCGAACCAATACCGCGTTACGGGGAGTATCCGCAAGGAAATCTATTGGAAAGATATTGCGGATACTGTAGCCATGGGTTTCCCTACACTACAGAATTTTGCCGTTGTGAAAATGAAGTGCATATATTAGCGAATTGCTATTCACCTCGTGTGCCAGTCAGCAAATTCTAGTCGGTAAATATTAGCCTCTACGCTGGATGCAAAAACCTGCAGTATGGGCCAAATGTTCAACTGCTTCTTTTTTATCCATTCACTTTGTTTGGCCTTATTATCGGATTTAAATCTGTGTCCCTGCGAAGCGGCCACTTTGCATGCTCGGTATTGCGTTGGTTTTTTTCGAAAGGGATAGAACACTGGAATTTAGGTCTCAGATTTCTTTCGGCGCAATGAAAAGATTGATGTCTAAAACGTTCGATTACATAACGATTTTGGCAGAAACGCTCTAGAATATTTTTACCGAGAATTTTTAATCAGTGCATGCGCCCGTTTTTATGTAGTCCGATGCTGGCCCTGTCTATTTAACCTATATGCAGAGTGCATCATGAGGAAGGCCGGTCTGGACGAGTCTTCAGCTGGAGTGAAGATTGCTGGAAAACGTATCAACAACCTTAGATATGCGGATGATACCACTTTAATGGCAGAAAGTGAAGTGGAACTCAAGAGACTTCTGATGCCTGTACAAGAAGAGAGTGAGAAGTTTGGGCTTAAACTGAACATTAAAAAGACAAAGATCATGGCGTCTTGCCCTATCAAGTCCTGGAGCATCAATGGACAAGAAGTGGAAGCTGTGACAGATTTTCTCTTATTGGGCTCCAAGATCACCTCGGAAGGAGACTGCAGCCATGAAGTTAGGAGACGCCTGCTTCTGGGAAAGAGAGCAATGGTTAGCCTTGACCGCCTAGTAAAGAGCAGAGACATTAGTCTGCCAACCAAGATCCGTATAACTCGTGCTATGGTCTTTCCAGTTGTGATGTATGGATGCGAGAGTAAGACTGTGAAAAAGGCTAACCACCGAAGAATTGACGCGTTTGAATTGTGGTGCTGGCGAAGACTCTTGAGAGTTCCTTGGACTGCCAGAAGATCAAATCAGTCGATATTGTCGACCATAAACCCTGACTGCTCATTGGAGGGTCAAATTCTAAAGCTAAAGCTCAGCTACTTTGGTCATCTGATGAGAAGAGAGGAGTCGCTGGAGAAAGATTTGATGTTGGGAAATAGTTGAGGGTCGCCGTAGAAGGGGTAGGCAGCGAACGCGATGGTTAGATGGCATCCTCGAGGCACTGCAGATGAAGTTATGTGATGTTAGGAAGATAGTGAGAGACCGGAAAGCGTGGCGTGACATGGTCCATAGGGTCACGAAGAGTCGGACACGACTGAACGACTGAACTGTACTGTGACTTCCGTCGTGTCAGTCCGTGAAGATGGATTGTGCAGCAAAGTGGTCATTGAAAATCGCCGAGCTGTATACTTGAACCATTAATTATAACTTTAGTTAACTAATCAACTATAATGTTTTTATTTTAGTGCATAAACCTAAAATAGAACGCCATCAGCATCGAAGATGAAACCTAATTTTAGGTGTCGTGAATCTGCTGTAAAAGCTTTTTAAGCTTTTTTTTAGCTTTTATGCTGCCAAGCGTAAAAAGCTTCACAGCGTTGAACATCGTCGGTTTATTGCGCAAGGCATAACTGCCGAAATCACGCTATTGTTTTTCTGAATAACAAAAATAGTACCTGCGCACGAGCGGCGCAAGTATTTCATAGAAGTTCGACGCGGGAACGATAATTCAGCCAGTTTTGAACAGCATATTTGTGGCGCTTGATATTTCGAACCACTAGGCTGGTTAGAAAATTCTGAAACTCGGCTCATCTTCAATGTTGACGGCCTTCGATTAGCAGTACACGCATTGACTTAGAGCAATATTAACCTTTTAAATACATGCAGCAGTTCACCGTGTATTACCTGAGCTCTGGGCTCGACAATTCACATGCGCAATCATTTCTAAATGAATGAAAATAACAATCTATAAATATTAAGACAAATCACCTGGTTTCTTAGTGGACATGTGCGGCCGAGTTGTGGATATACAACGAAGTAGATGCAGTAGGCTCTGTAACAAGTTGCAAGCGGACAATGCTTTCGCGTTTAAAATCCTCTTATAGCTCGCTACATAAATGTGCTTTGGGTTGGTACTGGAAAGACAGAAAAATTCTAGGGGGCACTTTGGACCACTAAAGTACGATGAGGCGAAATGGTTTGTTTGAAACGCCGCTGATTCCTGCTTTACTGCGTCTGCTTCTGTACGCTGAGCAGTGCGGCGTTCAACGAAGGGCCAAATGAAAGGCGCGGCACGGGCGCTCGCATCTGACGCACGCCCGGCGGGGTAAGCTTCGCATGTGTGAGCAGGCTGGTGATGTCATCGGTCATGAGCAGATTGACGTCATGACGACCTCAAATCCAGTCATGGCCGATGATGTCACCAGGGGATGACGTCACAACCTCGCGGTATCCCACGGAATCTCGCAAAAATAGAGAAAGAGAGTGAGAGAGAGATAGAATAAAAAGGCAGGGAGGTTAACTAGGCGATTCCCAGTAGCACAGCCTCCTTTATAGTATAAAGGAGGCTATGCCAGTAGGCAACCCTAGACGCGGGGAGGGAAACAAAGGGAGAAAAAGGAAAGAAAGAGGAAAGGGGGCAAAGAGCGAGCACTTAGTCTTCAACTCAACCCCGAGTCAATTAGAAACTTAAGGAGCGCCTTCACTGCTTTCCTCCCTGATGAAGGTGTCGTCCAAGGGCCCATAATCTTAGCTTCAGTAAAAGGGCGAGAATCTACGCGGCGGAGTGTAGCAGCCAGGAAGGCACACTCACGCTCAAATTGAGGGCAGTCACAAAGTATGTGATCAATCGTTTTTACAGGCCCGCACTGCTCACACGTTGGACAGTCTGCCATTCCGAAGAAACGGAGGAAATAGCGACAGGCGACACGAGATTGTAGCATCACATCGGGGGAGGCCGAATGATACCTGCAGTTTAAGTAACTGGTCAAAGTGGTTCGCCTTCAGGCGTAGACCATGATTGTCTAGTCATGTTTCGGGCGATCGTTCGAAGGTGCCTTGCTGCGTCTGCTCTTGTCATTGGTATCTCGACAATGTCGGTTGTATCGTGAGCCGACCGAGCAGCATCGTTAGTTAAGTTGTTGCCAACAATTCCACTATGGCCTGGTATCCACTGGTAGATTATTTTGTGACCCTTTTTTAATGCCTGGTGGTGCAGATGTTGATCCTCCGCTACAAGTTGTTCAAGGTCGCCATGGCTCAAGACCGATTAAACACATTTTAGGGCATATCAGGAATCGCAGAACACAGCCCATTTTTGAGGATCTTGTTCAGAGATATACTTTACAGCGGCACGAATTGCGGCCAGTTCTGCTCCAGTAGAGGTAGTCTTTTGCGAAATTAGATGATAAATGCTTGCTTGTCTCGCAGGAACGACGACGGCGCATGCAGAACTGGTAGAGGTTGTCAAGCGATCTGTATAGACCTGAATGCGGGTCCCAATAGTCATTGCGTAGCATGAACAGTGTCAGTTGTTGGAAGGCTGGAGTTGATAAAATCTATTTCTTCGATATCCCCGGAATAGCAATTGGCGCGCACATGTGAGCTGCAGACACCGCAGGGGCGACGGAGCTCGTGATGCCGGAGTTAACTGTTTTGGGATGGAAGACATTGCTATGATCTTTGCGAATACAGAATGTGGTCTCTGCAGAGGAATATTCGCAAGGTGATGCTGTGGAACCCTTGAAATATGTCGTATGTGCATTCGCAAAGAGTTTAGAGCAATATACGTCGAAAGCGGGTGGTCTTTGACGAGTGCGATACCGTCCCAATGTTGATGCGCTCCGAGGGAGGCACAGACATGTGCGAAGGGCCTGACCCTGGACTGCCTGGAGGGCACGCAAATTAGTCTTGCACGTGTTTGAAAGTACGGGCGTACTGTAATCCTAAAAATAGTGCTCTGTACAACTGCATCATTGACTGTAACGACGAGCCCCATGATTTTCCGCCAAGAAAGCGAAGTGAGCGATGGATGCTAGCTTTTTTTCTTTTTTTTTCAGTAGGGTGCAATGTGGGCTCCATGACAGATTGCAGTCTGTCAGAATCCCTAAGAAACGATAAGTTTTGTATTAAGAAATGTTGTGATCGTTGATGCATACCGGATATAGATTCATTGATTTGCGTGTAAATGCCACTAGCGCGAACTTTTCCGGTGCTACGCTCTGACCTTGCTTCTCAAGATAAGACGAAGTTATTGTTGCTGCCCGTTGAAGTCTTGCACGCGCCTGGAGACGCGTCACAGGGGAGGCCCAAATGCAGGTGTCATCGGCTTCATTCATATCTGGACGGTGGAAGGGAGGTTCTATGGTAGGGCGATGAGTGTTATATTAGGCAATGTAGGGCTGTTGAGCTTACCACAATGGGTATAATACGCTGCAGTTGAGCCACGTTCACACTGAATAAAAAATGATCTTGTCAGATAGCTCTCTATCCTCGCAAACATCAGACCACCGATACCAGAGCTTCCAGCGCATCACAAATTGCTTCATTGGCCACGTTGTCGTAGGCGCCTTTGACACGAAGGAAGAGTGCCACGGACAGACGTTTCATTCGTTTCTGTGGTTCAAACGTGGACACGAGGTCAACGGCGTTGTCACACTCGTCGAAAGCCAGCCATTGATTTAGAGTATATTGTGTAGCGCTCGAGGTACCTCTCAAGGCGCGTCAAAACCATTCTTCCCACGACCTCCCACGCAACTGGCCAAAGATATTGCCCTGTAGGATGTGAGCTCGAGCGGAAAGTTTCCCTGGTTTTAGTAGGGGTATCAGCCGGCTAGTTTTCCATTTCTGAGGAACAACACCGTCGAGCCCAGAGTGGACGCTATAATGTTTGAGGAGCTGTTCTCGCGCATCGTTGCCAAGATGGGACAACGCAACGTATGTGATTCCATGTGGCCCTGGTGGTGGTGATGGAAAATAAAAATCGACTAAGGGGTGGTTATAAAAGCTTAGCTAAATATGGCTACTTAGTTGACAATGTGTCGAACTTGACGTCTGCGGCAATCAAGTTTTTTTCTTGAATTGACATTGTTGTACCACATTCCCTTTAATAACTATTCGAATATGTGTTGCAGCACTCAACCCGCACTCTTGCCCTGAACAACAGAATGCAGAGAAAGCGAGATTCAGCGAACACTGCTTCTGCCACCACGACCCCCTTCGTTTTAAATCTGTGGTCAGCTCAAAACCCACTACTACGTGCCTGTGTCGTGTTTTGCTATATATCACGTACTTTTGCGCAGAGCAAGAGGATGCAAAGGAAGGGAGGGATAGCGCGAACGAACTTCTTCCGCGCCTGTAACAGATAGCATCCACCGAAACAGAAGAGCGAGTGCGCCATAACTTCCGCGAAAGCGCCCGATGACACAATACACCGCACTTCCTGGTAGGCATCCCTCATCCACCTGAGGGAGAGACAGATGCACAGCTGACGAGCGAGCGTGCGCTCAACGCGCAAGATATATAATGCGGGTGGAGAGATGACGGCCGCCTCGGTTCATCGCGTGGATTGCGGGGTGCACCGGAGTGAGAGAGAACTGAGGCGCATGCAACTGGGTGAAGGAAAAGGAGGATGGAAGAGTGGTTATATATATTCGCATCTAGCAGCAGGAGCGTGGTTCCTTGAGCGCGCATGCCTAGCACGATGCGAGCGTGCGTACTCGTGATGGGTGTAGGGTACCTACGGACCATGCGCCGTGCGTGGGAGTGAGTTATTGCCGAAAGGCGGCGTTGGCGTCGTGAGAACTCTCGCGAACCCAAAACGCACGCGGCGAGAACTTGCCTGGTAAGGCAAATTTTGAAACCCCTTCCCTCTTAATTATATCAAGTTTTGAGTGATTCCTTTCTCTGTGCTACAGCCGGTGATTATGATTGCGCGTAAGATATGGTTCTGTTGTACTTGTTTTTCGAATAAAGTGCATCATACACTTCTTTTTAGACCTTATATTTCAAGAAAGCACTGATGTTTCGGGAAGTAACATGTACACTTTACGGTTAATAAGGCAACTCGTTCCCTTGTAACATAAAAAAGAATCCCATAATGGCGTTGACGCATAGGTGATTGCTTTCTGAAGAGCTTCCTTACTATTTCAATGAATGTGTATTTGCAGTAAAATGTAGAGCTCCGAGCCCGATTCAATCAACACGGCTGAATACACTCGAAGTGGAACTCAAGTTCATGTATAATGTGATGTTACCTCGTGAACTAAAGATGTTGTTCTCCAACAACTGCTTTTTTGTAGTGTTTTCTCTCGGTCATGCTCTACACTCAAAGACCAGTTGTGCACCTGTACAGTTGCCTCAACACACGGTAGTTAACAAGTGTGCGAACTGGTCTCGATCAGCCGCCTACCGCTTAAGCCAGAGAATGATCTTAGGTAAAGGAAGCGTTCGCACGCGCCAGTGCAACGCTCCCTCTTACACCTAGTTAGCTCCGCGGTGGTACAAGTAATGACTGCACACACTTCAATAAAAAAAAAATAGAAAAAATCACGCTGAAAAACACTGTCGTTCTATGATAGACTTCTGATTGGACGCATTTCTCTAGCCGCTTATTGTATTTCTGCTTTATAATGCAGTAAATACTTATTGTGCAAGCTTTTCGCTTTTGAGTTGGTTCGATTTTGTTCTCCACTCCCCGTCCCTCAACATGTAATCGCTATATCAGAAAATAAACGTCTTTCACTCACTTCATCACAAGTGGTTACAGTTGGCGTAAATATATTGTAAATATAGATTAAAAAGAAAATGCCTAGTTTGGAAGGAAAAACTGAGCTGCGGCGTATATCAGTTATTATAAAATCTGCTGGGATTAAATGTATAATTGCCACTTATTTACTGCTTAGCTTCATTAAGACATTCGTTTGGTAATAGTGAGTTCGAAGCAACAGAGAACCCGATGTGAAGCCAGTTTTTGCAACAGAGATGAACCTTTTCTGCAAAGCTTTGCAACGCTATGTAGTTCGGTGCTTTTTTCCCGCACAATTAATAATGGATAACCGAAACTTGACCCTTGAGATGCGCGGAAAGCATGGTGCAAGAGCAGCGTCCGCTCTTAACATGTCGCAATGATTACTGTGCCAAATTCTAATAGCCTTTTCTTTACTGATTCATGTAATGCCCGTTTAATTGGAAATGACTCTCCTTTTCATTATGCCAAGCGGCGAATAAAATAATTTATACGACATGTTGTAAGCATAGCGGCTAGTTCGATTTGGGCGCCATACCCATTGAAACACGCCATAAGCAAACGTTACGCCTTGAACACGCTTCATGTACCCCTCAGGCAATGAGTTAAGTTTCTTCGTTTTTCTTCATTAACGGGAAAACCTCCGCCTTTCCGCACACTGCAGTGCTATAGGGAACGTCATTCTTATCTTTCCGATATTTAGCTATTAAGGTACCTTATTGTAGATGGACCGATTGGCTGTTGCAGCACATATTGACTTGCAATATCTTTTAGAGTAATTGACATGCGCCTCAGATGATAGGGCGCTTTCTTTTTCGGAATGTCTATTGCAAGGATTTTCGAAACACCACCCTTGTATGTCTGTTGATTTCGGGAAAGAGCGGTATAGTTGGAAGCTCGGAAGAAGGATGTCGCAACAATGCCACATATTTTCCAGCAGTGCGAGGCGTAATGGTGTCAAGTATGTTAATCTCGCTTCATTGTCCCAGGGTAGCTAGAGCGCCAAACAACGGAACAGGCAGGCAATACTATGCTTATATGAAGCTTATAGCGATGCTCTTCTCCGATTGTGTATTCAGGTCTGTTATTTGTTCCTGCAGAAATGTTGCTATCATGACGCAGGGATTTACCCGATCACAAAGATGCGCTCACGTCACTGCATGCACGTCATTACTGGTCGCTCCTAAACGAGCTTGTGTATTAATTACGCTATACGGAACATGCACCATTGCTCTGAGGGCAGAACGATGTGCTCGTAACAGTGCCACGTGTTGCAAAAGCAGTCTGAAAAAAAAAAAAAAAGTCTAACGAGGGATTATTGTGTCCCTTCGCTGCTTAATTACTCAGCTGAAGCGACCAGAGTTTTTCCCGTACTCGACCTCGCGGAGTCGCCTCGCTAGGCGACCGGACGACCGTAGTGCGTCTCTCGCGAGACTTTTCCAATCGTTCTCTTCGTCCTGTCCTGGTTTGTTTCCATTTGGTTAATTTCTTTCTCGGCTAAGACAATCTTTCACGGTATACGCCGCTCGCCCGTGGCAGCTTCGTTAAAAATACAATCCATGGCTGTACCGTGATAAACGACCGGGGCCCCTCCGTTCGTTCGCCGCACATCGCTGAAAGCGTTTGACGGGGAGACACAGCACGGCTGCACCGCAGAGAAACGCTTGGCGACTTTTCTCTCGTCGATTCTCGTTCGATTCGCGGTGTTCCTTTAACAGAGAGCGAACTGGCGCACTGTTTAAAACGACCGAACTGGTGCAACTGCGTGTGTCTGTGGGTGCAAGTAAGAGAGAGCTCTGTCAGAGTCCCAGCTTGCGTCAGAGACTCACGGCCGAATACTGTTGAAGCGAAGTAAAAAACAAAACGAAAAAAAAAAAAAAAAAAAAAAACAAGAAGAGACGTCTCCAAACAGAAGTCTTCTCCTTCTCGAACCTTTCGGGAACGCGCGTCGCTATAAATGATTTTGAAGCGGTCGTCTGTCAAGAAGACGGTCTCGCCCACGAAGGAATGCTGGCGTTGAAGTACGAATTTGAGTTACCAACTAGCTCAGGAGGTGGTGGTGCGTGTGCTTGTGTAACTTTTAGATAATATGCTCAGTTTGTTTTCTCACGTTTCACTTTAAGAACCTGACAACAAGCAGGGGAAAAAGAAAAGACAACGCACCGACAGATTTTCGCTTCAGTGAAATGCGAGGAGCTGTCAACGGTGTGAGTAGCTTGCGCGCGGTCCTTGAAAAGCAGCGACGTCTTAGGTCTTAACAGATAGATTCGGAGCTCGGGAGGGGAACGTTTTCATGGAAAAAAATATTAAAAGAAAGAAACCGAACGGAGTGCACAGAGACTCGTGGGAGTTGCGCGGCGGGGGAGAATCGCTTCTAAAGGACCCCGACAGCTCTTTAAGACTCTCGACGCGCGGTTTTGATGGCTCCGTGAATGGGGAATATATATCTCCGGGGACGGATCTCAAAACAATCTCCAGAAAAACGCAGACTCGCGGAAAGCGGAGGAGTGCGAAGGAGCGGGGAAAGGGGAGGTGGGAAAGTTTGTTGTAATGCAGTAAGCAATAAAAAATGTTTGGATCGAATTTTAGGACTGTCGTTTGCGAGGCTCTTCGGACTTGAGAAACAACGCCCCGAAACGTCCCTCATGCTCATTATTAGGGACGGAATGATACTGCAATGCCAGAGCACTCTCATAATCTAGGCATTTTTTTTATAATACGACGGTGCTGATGGTTGAAATATTTCCTTGCGGTTCGAGGTCGCTACAGACATCTCTTTCGGTTACAGGATGCGAATTACTGCGAGCTTGCGCATATGGTAGCAGCCCCTGCGTGTGATGTTCGTGCGGTATAATATAATGTATTCTGGAATTTTAATGACCTGAAACTACGCCTAATAACTGCACTAGGAGAGACTCCGCAGAAGAAGAACCTGGATGAGTTTCTTCTACCCGGGGCTCTTTAACGTACGCAACAAGCTATAGCGTTCTTGTATTTTTCTTACATCACTTCTAGTGTTTAGCAGCTGCTACGCAGCCGACGCGGGTGACGTGCCAAGGCGTGCGTGGCCCTACTTGCGTCTGCGCCATGTGCGTAGCGAAGGGATTTGAGACCCGAAACGTTGCAAGCGCGGTCGTCGCTGACCCGCTAGACACTGGTCCTGACCCGCGGCTGATACGGCGGCAACGTGCCCCTTCACCTCGCGTCGGTTTGGGCATTAACCAGCGCATCTCCCAGCTGCGGCGGTGCTCCGTTTCTCATTTGCGAGCGATGTATATAATACGCCGCTGGCTGTTTAGTCTGGACTCGTACAGCCTTGCGCTTGAGGCTCGTTGCTCTGCATTAGTGCCCAATGGGTGGTGTCTTTTACATTCGACCAGGCTCCATGGTTGTTCACCCCAACAGTTCATTTCACAACGCATACGCGCACACCTCTCACTTTCACGCCCCTTTCGTGAAGGGAGGAAGCAGTGGAATTCGGCGTCGCAGCGGCATCAGAGCCAGCAGAACCAGCAGACCGCTCCCCCCCCTCTCGACTTTCATCGCGGCTGCATAGGTTAGCTGTTCCCTCTTCCTTCCACTTCTCTCGTCCTTACCATAACCCCCGGCAGAGTTCGTGGCTCTGCACGGTGATCTATTTACGGCATTGTGTTGACGTCGGAGGTCACGTGTCTCGCACGTGCGAGAACCAGATGGCGCGTGCCGCGTCAGAGAGAGAGAGGAAGAGAATGGTCTTGCGGTGAGATGAAAGCGGGCGCCGCGCACTGGTGAGGCGGCCTCAAGTTGACTTCCAATGCGGGTGCGAAAGCAACGGTCACTTTTGCGAGCTTGTTTTTTCTTTTTTTTATTACGCTTAAACGCAGGTTCCAATCGAGCTTTGCGGAATGAGGTTCCTTGCTTGCTACTTTCACGTCATTTTCTTCGAAACAAGAATACATCTGCGCTGTCTACAAAATATTCTGTAGCGCGGTGCTCTTCACACACACACACACACACACACACACACACACACACACACACACACACACACACACACACACACACACACACACACACACACACACACACACACACACACACACACACACACACACACACACACACACACACACACACACACACACACACACACACACACACACACACACACACACACACGCGCACGCACACACACACACACACACACACACGCACGCACGCACGCACGCACGCGCGCGCGCACACGCACACACACACACACACACGCACGCACGCACACACGCGCGTACGCGCAAGCTGCTTGTATGGGCAGATTCCTACCGATCGAAGTGGTTTTATGGAGGGTACCAAGAACGGCGATCTGTATATACGGAAAAGTCACATTGACTGCAACAACTCGTATTAAGCACAATCTTCTCGATTTATTCGATTTCTGGAGGCAGCTTAGTAGAGACATGTGTTTCCGTTTCTCTTCGTTGGACAGGAGGCCGGTGTGGTCAGGAGTGAACCCGCCTCAGAGCTCTTCCTGAGCTGCTGTACTACTTTCTTTCTTTTTGTGCGCTGATTTCTGGTGGTGTTCAGTGAGTTGGGTCCTATTGCCGCGACACAAGAGCAAGCAGCCGCGAAGGTTGGACACGAGAGCAGTGGTCAGTATGGGATGACAGCTCGGCGGAGGAGAGCTCGAACCCGTGTTGTCCCAGATGTCCTTTGTGCCGCATTCCGCATTGTTAGCTTCGGCGCGGGGAACATTGCTGCGTGTATATACTATATGCCGACCCGTGCCGGTCATACCGTCTACTAGCGTCGCAAGCGTGTGCTCACTATCGATGCTGCGTGCAGCTGCCGTTGACAGCTGTTTCTTCTTTCGCCTTCTCTGCTGGCATTGAGCGAAGATAAAAGAAGCGCCGAGTGTCCGGATGCATGTAGCCGCGATAGCAACGTCCGTAGCACTGTGAGGGGTACAGTCTATTCTGCCCTGCGCTTTTATTGAGCTGCAACTTCTCACAAAAAGCAAAGGACGCCTTGATCACATGGCTTCTTTGTTTACTTTGATCGAACGTAACGGAGCGAAGTTCGCACGCAACGACAACGAGCGACAAGATGACACCTACACTCACCAACGAGACAAATGCCACTCGAATCTCGTTTACTGAGTGCGAAATTCCCGTTTGTTCGAACTGCGCTTTCAGTCGCGTCAACGCATCCTCTAATAAAGGGAGCTAGGTCGGGATGCCCCTAATTGACATCCCGGTTTAATTGAACATGTTTTATTGCCTCTTTGAGTTAGAATTATTGTGATTCTGCTCTATTAACACTTTCATTGTTTTATGTTTTTTTTTTAAACAGCACGTTTATCTATGCCTAGTTTGCCAATTGATTTTGTCGTATAGATAATAGGAGTCCAATTTTGCTTGAGGGACATGGCCTGAGTGACAATATAGCCATGACTCCATAACCATGCCAATAATAAGTTTGTTGTAAGTTGAGTGTTGGTTATTCCTCTCCGGATAATCAACGTCGAAGTTTAGCCGAGTTCTCACGAGGCATCGTTTCTGAAGACGCCTTTTCTTTTTTTCGTGGTGCTTTTATATCGCGCAGTTCTTTTTTTTTATACTGTACAAGTGCTCACAGATGCAAAGAATCCAGCGAGATAAGAACGAAACGATTATACCTATGGAGGCGTCTTGGGATTATTTTTACCTATTTTCATGCGTGTGCGGGAGAAGTTAACATTTTAAGGCCTTACCGGCTCGGCCTTCGTCGTTTTGAAATGAAGGTGCGAATAAAAAATGTCAAGAAACGAAGAAGGGAAATTATTGTCGAAAAGAAAAGACGCGAACTGTGCTGCGAACGGTGAAGCATAAAATGAACACACTAATGTTGTCATTTTTTTTGTCGATGTATACTTTCTCACGCAATCTCAAGACGCGGAAGGGACCGAAGCCTCCCTTGATCCAATTTGGCCAATGCTAAATCCGCTCGGGAAATATGATCACAACCTTATCCGTGGCCTCCTCTCTGCAGCTTTAATCCGCCTGCCCTGTCTGGCGAATGGGGCTCGACGTAATCCCTTAATCCGATCCCAGAGGAGACGAAAGTAATTAGTTCTACTCTGCAGGGTGAAGAAGAAAGCCAAGTCATGCTTTGCGTTATTTATTTTGCGACATTTAAGAACAGACGATGGAAATTGTCCAAGCGTGAAATCAATACAGAGTGATTGGAATCAAAAGAGCGCTTCTTCGCAAATATACCAGTTGTAAAGAGAGAAAAAGTATGCAGTCATTATTAATACACTTGAAACTGAAACATGGTTGAAATGTTCAAGGCAGATTGAGTCATTTTTTTTTTCATCATTAGAAAGAGTTTGTCTAAAGAAGAGCGGTGCAGTCAAGGTTCACTCTTAATAAAGAAAATACGTGACTGAGAGAAGCTCTGTGCGATGCTGTGTTTGCGAAATCAGCCCACAAAAATGAAAGGCATTTGTTCAGAACATACGATGTCACAACTGTAACTGAACCAGCAGAAAAATAGCTCTGTTGAAATAGAGGTACTGGGAAAGGAAAGTTATCATAAGGATATAACATTGGACGGAGAGATAATTAACATATAATAAGGTGACGGGCGGTGATAGGCAGGCGAGGTGACCGTCGGATAGTGCCAGCCAATGAAAATACGAACGAGTTGTCGTATTGCTGTGGACAAGAGACGGTTACGAACGACTGTGCTAAGAAGGGACTATAGCCGTTCACTAATAGGGGCATTTCCAACATTATCTTCTAGGTTGCAGAGAAAAAAAAAAGTACCACTCGATCACCTTTTATCCCCTATTGTTTACCTATGCCTAAGTGAACAATTTAAGCGCGATATTTATTCAGGGCGTAGCTCCTTATTTGACTTTATTGCATTCAAAAGGCTATGAGACGTCTAAATCAGCTCCAGTACGCTGTGAATAGCGGACTTGATCCATCCAGATTAGCCTAATGTATCTACACGGAGGATGTAAGAAATGTAGCGTAACTATCAGAAGCCCCATAGAATTATGGCGGCCGAGTCGCAGAAAAGCTGGCGTCGTCGCCGTCGTGACGGAGTTATTGGCAGCAAGCGAAAAATCCCAATTGAAGTGAAGGATTAACAAGGTAATCGCACATGGGAAAAAACGTAATTGAGCTGAAATAAAATTAGATTAAGGTGGGCTGGGAAGGGAGTAGAACCCAGAACCAACTGTTTGTGAGACTCGTTGTTTCGAGCTGAATAATGGTGAATGCTAGTCTTCTTCACGTGATGACTTCCCTCCGAGATTTTTTGATCACCCTCCGAGCACTCACGTGTGTACGAGTGATTATGAGTTATGGAAGCAAGAAATTATACCATTCTACGAAGAAGGCAAGCACGAATCTTCTTCTTCTTCTCGGCTTTGAACATATGGCATATAACCATTGGGGGAGTGAGGGGGGGGGGGGGGTGGATTGGCCATGGGGTCCGGTGCAGGTGCACGGATCAAAACGCGAGGGATGCTGTGTGATTTGTTATTTTATCGTTTTTCATACCAGCAGAGTCCGGTGCGTGGTCACCGGAAACGCTGGAATATGAAAATTTTAAATAAAAAAAAAAAACACGAAGATGGGGAAACAAAAGCCGTAGTAACCTCTTGTTACCTGTTGGAGACCTGTAACGACCGTCATTGAGAGAAGCGGAAAGTTTTCTCGGCTCGTGGAGTCCGCGATGGAGTCGTGTTGTTTAAAAAGGAAGAGAAAGAAGCGAAGAAAAAGAAAGTCGTCGTGTGAGGGGAATATGTATGTAAGATAACACAAAAGACCGTGTGTTCAGTACACGATAAGAAAGGAACTCGTGTAATCCGCTGCCGCGTTCAGGTTTTTTGGCACGTATTAAAAACAGCTATGTGATTGGAATCAATCTCTATACTCTTCCTCAACAAATTGTAGCATAGCACTGGCATGTAAATAAATAGCCGTGTGCTGTTATGCTGTGTCGCAATGAGCAACAAAGAGACAAATATGCGAAAAAGGCGAATTATTGCTTTTTGCAACCGAAAGAAGAACGTTGAGACGAAGCATTGAGGAGCCGCTGCAATGCTCAGTACGAGCCGGTCGATAGGAACATTTTATTACGTTAAGTAAAAACTGCAATCGAGAATAGACAGTGAACAAACACCGAGAAGGGAGCCCGCAGACAGGAGCTGGACGAACAGAAACCGAGGCCTGTATCCTTTCGTCTGTCTACAAAAGGGTTTCTATCACGTCTTTCTGCGCGAAGTGCCTAGGAAACCCAAGCTTTCAGTGCAGTTCGTTCCCTCGTCGGAAGCAGCACAATCCTTCCTCACGTCGTCTACAGGAGTCCTCTTCTGCCGGTGGAACAATGACCTCTCGTCTTCCGACTGCCCACTTCTCCCCCTCCTTCATCGGAGGCTCTTTGTTTCCCAGCTCCAGTATCGGACTTGGTGCTTCTCTTGTGGCTATTGTGCGAATGAAGCCCGCATAAGACGGACGCCTTCGAGTAGCGAAGCCGGATACGAAGTGTCACCCCCATAGCGCCCTAAAGTATAAAGAACAATGGCGTCTCTTTGTAAACGGTAACCTTGTGCACAGTCGCAAAACGCCCTTCATTATTAGGGTCACCATGAAGACCAGTTAGTTAGCGCTCAGCGAGGTGCCAAATGTTTTAACAAAAGCGGTTAGTGCAGTGACTTCTCGGCACGCGGCGTATACTGCGGCCCTTAAAGAGTTGCTGCTTGGTGTGAACGGCTTTTAAAATGGGATTCTTAAAAGGACGTTGGGCCCAAAAGTGGAAGTTTTACATTCTTGTTACTCATTCCATTAAACCAAAAATAACAAGTTCCTCGCGTATTTTTGGGGAGTGCTTTATTTTCATTGTACGATACGAATAGAGGTTTGGAAGGAGCCTACATGCGTGGCTGTCGGGAGCTCCGCAGTTCAGCTCTGACTTCGTGTAGCGAACGTGGCTTGGTCGGCCTTGTCGTTTAACCACAACGACCTTGGTGACGCTTCTAATTTACTGAATAGGATGGGCCCATCATTGATCTGGCGCACAGTTCCTTCGTCCTTCGCAGCCTTCTTGCACATATTTCTTGCCATATATTGTGGAAGGTCACATCGGTAACTGTCTCTTGGAAGTTGGAGTGCATTACGTGGCGGCACATAAACTCAAGTAGGATATCAGGGGATGCAGTGGAGAAAGGTGTGGTCCTGTTCATCTATATGTTTAGTAGTAATTGGTCTACGCGATGAAAAAGCCGCGTTATTCGCCTATTTATTAATAAAGCTCTCTGTCTCTATACTTCCGTCTCTCTGCTTTCCTGTATTCATAAAAAAAAAAAAATACTCCGTCGTAATCGCGTCTTCTCAACCTGGAGCTCGTTTCTGTTGCAGCGTTTTTCAATCTCTCCCCAGGGCCGGCCCCAACTTACAACACATGAAAACGCAGTGGTCGAACAGTGCGGTGCTTGAAGAGCGTGGAAACCGATCTTCGTTAGCGACGTTGTTACCGAGCACAGCGCCGGGGAAGGGTTGTAAGAACCCGGGCGTGCATAATTTCGATGCCATTGTTCCCTCTTGCGAGGCATGCCGCTTCAATGAGGGGTCAGTTTCCCTCTCCCCGTTCCTCCAGGGCTGGCGCCGCTTGGACGCAAATATGCTTGAGTATACAGTGCAATAAAAGTTGGTGACTGCTGTTGCAGAGTCGCATGAACGTTGTCTGCTCGGATACTCTGCGTCATTCGGAGAAAGTTAGCAACCCCGTGTAGTTTACCGCGTATGGGCAGTGTTTATCTCGATCTTCATTATTCTTTTCGCAAATTTGTTAGCAATCCGTACTTTTCCGCTTTTTTATGTTCTAGACATATCATGTTTGGCCCAGCTGACAAGTATACTAGAAGGTCCTGAGGCTCTTAAGCGGTTTTCGTACAAGCTGGGTGTTGCAAGGGATGACAAAAGCGTTGGGATGGAGCTACGCTGTCGTATTCGCAGTTCCATCTTTACCAACTTTATTTGCAGCCTACCATCTGTAAGGAGTGCCCATAAGCATACCTGGTGTTTCCGGAAAGCCAGCTATTCATTTTATCATTATGCTTTTGAGGAACTCTTTTGCTACACGTGTGAAAGAGCACTAAACAAGGTGTCACGAAATCGGCGCCCATTTTTATCAAGCCGGTACAGCGCTAGGCGCGCGCGGCGTCGCGTGGAGAGCATGGAGAGAAAAGCCCCTTCCCCGCGCGGGAGAGCGCGTAGCTTTGTACGCGTTGCCGTGACCCCCTTTCCCATTGCCCGGGGAGGACGGTGGTTCATCGGCCTGGAATGTGCCAGGCCCTTCGAGAAAGTTCTGTGGGACCTGGCCAATGACGACGCGCGGCTCAACTGGAGGAGAAGAGGGAGCTATAACCAGCGAAGTTATGTGTGTGTGCGCGCTAGCTTTGGCGCGTGTTAACAAACAGACGCGGCGCGCCCTATTTAAAGCGACCGCGCCGCTTGATGAGTGAGTCAGCCAGTCAGTCAGTTCGTCCGTGTTTTGCGACGTATTCGCCTGTGCTTCGGCTGGACTCCCGGGGATCACCCGCTGCTGGCAAGCCCACGGACTTTCAAGGGAGCGGCGCTCGTCTCGTACGGCGGCCACATCGTGACTCTTGAGGCGTCGGACTGCAACAGTGCCCGGTGAACAATTTGGTGTTTGTTTATGTACTCTCTCGTGTTTCATCTGTTGTAAAGCCTCTATGTTATTGGATACCTGTGTAATTGCATGCTTAGCGTTTGTATTCTGTGAACCTCTCGTCTGTTGTATTTCAAGTGATCTTGTGTATTCCTTTGTATCGTCTCTTGCTGTGCATAAATTGTGTTTTGTTTGTTACTTCTGACTCCGATCCTTACTCTGGTTTGAACCGGCGACCGCTGGGCACCAAACGACCACCCCCTTCTGTCACTACAATGTAGTTGGATTCCGGCTGAGCTTGCCACGCAAGTCGAGGGCATCTCCTTCGCGACCGGAACAGCTAGCCCCACTCACTCTAAGGGTGTCTGGGAGTGTGCGCACCGTTAAGGGCGCATCGTTAATAATACCCCCTTAATTATTAACGGGTGACACAAGGGTTGAGGGGGAGCCTCGGTAAGGCGAGCCAACGTTTCTACAAGTGAACTTGTCTTCGTTCTAGATAGTAATACCAATATAAAAGAAGTACAAAAAAAAAAAATAGGTGTATCGTTTTACCCAGTAAAAACGTAATTCCAAAAGATGAATGCATTGGTGCCTGGCATCAGTAAGATATACAGGGGCTGCAAAACTGGGGGACATATGACTTTAAGACTTCGAAGCAGCTGTGCCTTCCCAATAACAGTGCACAGAATTAAGGGACATCAGATGTCTCCCAACTTTCTCTCTCTCTCTCTCTCTTTCGGTCTCCGTATCTCGGCGGAAAGGTTCATTAGAAGTCGTGTCTGGCCATGACGCCCGGCGGTCCGGTTGCACGGGGTGGCCGCTGGCGACCCCCGCACAGAACGGAACGTCCATTCGGCTCAGCAGTCCCCGTAGTTGTTCCTCCCCACACTTACTCCCAGCTTCCTTCTCGTACCTCAGTGCTCGGCGTGATTTATTGAGCCCCCGGGGATACGGAGCGGCAGTCTTGAGGGACACGACTCCGGAATGGAGTTCGCCTGCTCGAGGCCATGATTCGTAGACGAGTAAAATTCGCAGGGCAGAATAGGCACAGTACTGCTCGAATTAAGAAAAAAGAAAAGCAACAACTCAGCCACATCTCACAAGCTGTTCCAGACTTTCCGGCTGAATAAAATAGAGAATTTGAGGGATGATTTGATAAGCGTTCGGTAATATGAGCCGAAATCAGTTTGCGCGCTATTGTTTCGGCGGGTCGTCGGCCTCTTCCACGAAGCATTCATTATCACTGTCATGTGCAAGCCGTCTGGCACCCTGTCCAAATGAGTACTCTTATCACGCACACCTGCCCTGGTTTATCCATCTCCGGTCTATATTTTCTTCGGTTCGCTTGTCGTCCGCACCCTTCAGTATCACGTCTTTCCCAATTTCATATTTTTTCTTGATGCCTGCTCTTCCATGATTGCTATACGTGATTAACTGGAATCGAAAATTCCCTCGGCGCTTCGTGTTCCACCTATCGTCAGAACCCTCTGTACTGCATTAGGCAGTATCTTCCTTGAGTTGCTTGAAGCACTTGTCCTGCGTGGTGTATATTCTACCTCAATACTGCGATGCACGTCTGTGCCGCCCCAGTGAAGCACACATCTCCGCGAAGGAGTCGTCAAGCGCCAAGCGTGCCACATGGGGGCGCGGCATTGGAAGGGCTGTATGGGTGCAAGGGCGCTCGCAAGGCGTCGGTCCGAGATGCTTCTCTTAGCTGTCCCTCCTCATCGCCTCCACGCTGTTCCCCTGACATCCTCGCCCCTCTGCGTGACCAAGGACGCCGAACATCTGCCGCGGGTGGATTATAATGATGGCCCCCGAAGCCGTCGCTAATGCTTCCTTCCGTTCGGCCGGAACCCCTTGCAGAGGCCGTCTGTTTCAACACATTCTTCGAGGAACCGCCTCCGAGAAAGTTGGGAAGGCTTGCGTAAAGAAAGGTACTCGACCTGGCAGTTGGACAATTTTTAAATCTTTCGGGAACTCCCATTATTATCGTCGTCGCCTAGCATTTAAAAGAAAAAAAAAAAGTAATTTTCCCCCTCACTTACCTATTTTTGCCACGAAGACACGAGAAATTGAAAATCTGGCTTCCGCGTTACGCATGACACCGGTTGGTTGTGATGCGATAGTCAGTGATGCATTCCCTCCCCAATAGGGCTATGTACTGCACAGAGAAGGACTCCTGTACGATCATGTGTAGCCACATCCCTAACGTGACTTACCCTGTGGCCTAACACTACACCTGCAGCATTGTCTCAATTTCATCCACGAAAAATACGCGTTCATGGAAGGTTATTGCGATTTTTGAATCCATGAGCGACTACCGGCTCGAAAAAATACCTATACGAACGGCAGCGCTGTCTCCACGTAATAAGAAAGCAGCAGCTTAAACTGGCTTCATTGCGGCGTCAACCAATGTATTTCGAATCCAGAAATGATAGCTTCCGTGCGAGGCCCGCTGACTTTTACAAACCTGAACCGTTTGTATCCGAAGGAGATCGTGATCGAAGTGCTTGTAAAATGGGTAATATGAAATGAAAGAAAGAAAAGGAGGTTTGTACTGCGTACGAAATGTTTCTCCGAGTGTTGGGACAGTAGCTTCGCGATAAGCTTTTATCACATTAGTCAATGCCAAGAACGGGACCCGGAACAGATCATCACACTGCTGTTGATACGCCTATCTTGGACGCTTCTAAAACTGATGTCGTGGTGGAACAGGCAAACTCCTCAGCGCTATCCAAGCGACACCAAATGCCTCGGATTCAGACCCAAGGGTCGTTTTCTGTCGCTGTCGTTTTCGGCTTAGAGGTTCGGAGGGCGCACGGCCGAGCGATTCGGGGGCGTCTTGTGTACGGCCTCCCAGTGTTCTCGCCTTCTGCTTTCGTGCGGCTATCGTTCGTGAGGAGCCGTGTCGTGACTCGACAGCAAGCCTCTTCCAGCGCTGCTTCTGTCTCGGCCTATTCTGGAAGCTGTTCTCAGGGGGCCTTGTTGCGGCACATAAGGCGCCCTGGCAGCGGTAGCTTCGTCCTATGTGTAGATGGAGTTTGGTTGCCTCACTACCTTTGCGGTGATTTTTAGGTAGCGTCATATTTCTGCTTCAAGAAAATGCCCTCGTAGACGTTGGTTTTCGCCCCAAACTGTTGTGAATATTTGTCTGTCTCTCTCTCTCTCCCCCTCTTTTTTCAGTTATAAAACGAGTTAAAAAAAAGAGATAAATTACTCGGTGAAATCAAGGTAGATAACACATCCTTTTATGGCCATCAAAGTTCTGAAGTTCCCTCGCTGTTGCCAGGAGGGAATAAAATGCAGCGACGGCCGCTTTTGCTCCAGGCAGAGTAACTTTCTGTGTAAAGAACAAGCACGAGCTATTGAACTGCTGCAAACGCAACCCTTGAAGGGTAGGGCAAAAAAAAAAAATCAAATCAACCGAAATAACTGAGGGACGCCGCAGGTCTTGAATAAGAAAATAAAATTTCAGGGCAGAATAGTTGTCAACTGGCAACTTGCCAAATGGCTGGAAAAATGGCGCGCAGGAGAAATAGAAAAATGAACGCTTCTTCATGCCGTGCTCCTTCATTTTGGTGCTGCTGTTACAGCTTTCCGACATGTGTAAAATTCTATCACAAACCGCCGTCGTTTCGGGTTTAAAGACACGCATTTCTTACAAGCAAAAATTGAAGAACATTTATTTATCCACAGCCGAGGTTCAGAGCAAGCGTTTCAAGAGGCTTTGTTAAATATTTTGTATATATGCGTAATGCGGTATTGATGGGTGATAAAGGCCACCGATCGCTGGTAACTCGACTAAATTGTCATATAAGTCATGTCCCCTATTCATGTGGTTATGCCATCGTGCGAATAAGACGACCTCCGTACGTAGGAGGCCGCTTGCGTGCGTGATGGAGGGGAGGGTGACGACATTACGTACCTGACGTCACAGGCCCGACGTCTGGGCGGCTCGCTTTGATCTCCGAAGCGCAAGCTCCTTTGGGAGCACATGGCGGTACAGGGGAGGGCCGTCGGTGCCCCCAGTAGCAGCATGCACGCACGTTGGCCGCTTTCGGAGCAAATTGCCATTTGTGCGTGGAGAGTGCTCGTTTTCATGTTACCGTTATTGCGTGCAGAGTCGCTGGCGTTAACAGATGCTCTTTGTGTCCTCATGAAAGCCTGCCAGTGTATCTCTTCTCCCAGTACGAATGCGCGCAAAATTTCCTTTTTGACCTTATGTGCGCTTTCTCCATTCTTATCACATCGTTCCATTTTATACTTTACGCTTATGGGCTAGGCGTAAAAACGCTCAGGGGTGATGATGCTTGCTACCAGCTTGCGCTCGTCGTCGTCGCTTTGTGCAGCGACCAGGGAATTGTTGCGACGTCCTGGAATATGAAGTATCTTCTTTATTTCATTTTTATACCCTGCTTTTATCAGACTGTTTGCCCTGCTATAGACGAGCCAAGAGGGGATTTTCGTTGGCTGTTGGCTGCCCATCGAACCAAACACAGCACAACTTCATTTCAGAGGTTTTCTCTTTTTTTTATTTTTCATGGAAGGTGGATTTAAGTTCGTGTACTTAATATGCTGCGCCCGCGATATATTGCACATGTTTCGGGACCGAGAGTATCGATGAAGAAGGACTGTTTTCGACCCTTCCTAGTGCACTGGCACTGAAATGAACTTTCTTGTGGAGCTTTGGCTCGGCTACTGCCATTCCTGAAGGTCAAATGACGCCAGGATTTGACCTCTAAGGAAGGAATTGCAGCCGATAGTCGAGTATGTCGTCGCTGTCGTAGGGTGCCACCCCGGGTGGTACGTCGCCATGTGTACAATATGTCGATGTCAAGCATAATTCTACCATGACGAACACGATGGTGAGTTCCAAATTTGGCCTGCCACGCACACAATTTGCAAAATATGGACCAAAATCGATGTCCAGTGTAATTGCACTGTAGAGAACACAATGGTGACCTTCAAATTTCGCCGGGGGCCACACCGCTCCCCTATTTGACCTCGGCGTCGGCCGGTGTGGATTAACATCGTGCGTAAAAAACGTCAATCATAAACAATTTGCGCAACCATGCAACCCGTGTGTCGTTCCGCTTTTCTAAGTAACCCAGAGCTATATAATGCTCGACAGTTAGAATCGGCTCGAACCATAACTTTTTTTTTTCACCAGATGCAGCGATCATATCACTTGAACGTGGTTATATATATATATATATATGTATATGTATATATATATATATATATATATATATATATATATATATATATATATATATATATATATATATATATATATATATATATATATATATATATATATATATATATATATATATATATGCAGTGACTTGGTGGAGCTGAATAAAGATATTAAGAGCATCTTCATTGATTATTATTATTAACCCTTTTGTGCGTAAAAAAATATACGTCCAGAAAAAAAAATGCGGAGATTTAAACTCCGTCTTATGGCTCCTTCCGGTGCTCGCCTTGCTGATTCTCCTTCGCCAACGGGCACTGCACTATACTGGCTTATTCACAATCAATTTTTGGGTCTCTATAGCCTCACATGTAATCGCTATAGCGTACACTTGTAGGCTACCACGCAGTGTGCAAGACCACCCAGCCTAGACATAATGCCCCGCTTTAACCTAGTCATGCGAACGTGCTCGCCTAGTGTCGGCGTGCTTAGGCCGAGATTTGAAGGTCCAATAGGATTTGATTCCCACCCAAGCTTCGATGTTCCTCTCAAAGAACGCTGCCCACCTCTGCGGCAATGGAGATGTAAATACTGGAGACAAAGTCGCCATTCAGCAGGAAAATAAATCACAGAGACAATACCTCTGTTACGTCACCGTGAGCGCCATGTAAAGGCGTTGCGACGAGAATAAAAATTTATTTAAAACACTCCAGACTACAAATGCCGGGTATACTGTTTTACTCGAATGAATGTTTTTCGGTGCGTCATAGCCGCGTTTTTTCAGTGATAATTAAGGGTCTAATGCCTTGCTGCCGACAGCGCAAGTCCTCTTTTGAACTTGCGATTCCATCGCAGATTTCGTAATCACTGATTTCAAACAAAAATAGAAGTCTGAGAAGGTTGCTTCTCTCTTTCGACAAAGCGACAATAAGGGCACTACAGTTTCGATTATCACCTTGGTGAAAACAGACCTTTAGGTTCGCAATACGCAGTGCTCGATTACAACAATTGGTCAGAAAGTAACCACAGGATCTCGAAACGGTGACACCATTAAGCTTTGTTTGCTGGTAGGCTACTATAATAACTACTATCATGGGTCAACTACTGTTACTTGCGCATGTTTTACCGCTACTATGACTGAAGGCACTGCTAGCACTTCTGCTACTAGTTGGCGCTTGAGATCTAAGACTATGAGTATACATATTACCATTATTTGATTTAATACGTGTACCACAATCACTTCTCTTCATCGTGCACTATTACTACTTCTAATATTAACGACTGTGACGACAACAAAAAAGGCGATGATGATTTGGCTGAAAACTTCTGTAAAGTGCTTTAACGAGCTGCCATTCTAAGGTGTGCCTTGGATGCGGTTTTACTTTCGAGGCCTCCTTTTGGGAGACGTGGCACTAATTGCCTTCAAGAAGACAGCTGGAAGGCACTTAGAGAAGGCTGCGCCGACGAATCCCTTTGCACCCGTGCTGTGAAACTTAACGCATTCGCCGAATTCCATTCCTACTACGTCCACGCCCGCCCAGTGTAAAGGGAAATGTCTCGGAAAACGATTTTGCCAAACGTCTTTCCGTAGCATCCACGCTCTAGCGGAAGTCATCCGGTGAGCCACCTCTGAAACACCTCCTACGGCTTGAAGCTACCGCGACGATGGGAAGGCGCTCTGGACGATACGCTTTCGCACGCAGCGTGCAAAGAGAGCCTAACTCGTCCGGGGCTGATCGGTCCGTTGCGCTTTGTGCGGCCATCCATTAGTGGTGTCCGCTGAGCCGTACTAACCTTGCTCCGATTCCTCCTTACCTTCCTTCTTAGTCAAGCTCCCTCCTCCTCCCTCAGTTTCCTTCCGTTTCGTTCGTTTCGTTCCTCCCCAAAGTTGCATCGAAACAATCCCAACTCTGAGCTCCCCGGTGGCCGGAAACCTCGGCTCGCCCAGTGCAGTCGTGCAGTCGTTCGCGAAGGTGGGCTGCGCGCATATGAAATCGGCGGGGCTGGCGGAACCGTTTAGCTATTCGCGTTTGCTTTTTTTTTTTCTTTTTCGCTGTGATTCCGTGTCTCTTCGTTTCTCTCTTCGATTCCCAGGGCCAGGTAGAGGCGGGAACCGGTGCACTCGGAACGCAATTTGAGCGTGTCCTCTGCTGATGACGCCTAATTATTTCTACTATAGGCGGGGAGGACTGTTAGGGGCGTGTGGCTGGATGTCTGCCCCTCCAGAGAGAGGGGGGGGGGGGGGGGGGTGAAAGGAGGGTGGTTGCTAGCTGGGGGGGGGGGGGGGGGGGGGGGCGTAGTGCAGTAGAACAATATTCGGGGACACCGCGAACGTGAATTGCGGGAAAGGGGGCAGCAGTGGTGATGGTTGTTGGATTGTTGGAACTCCAGCCAACTTTTCCGGCTCCAACTTCTCTCCCCTGCAGCTTCCTAGTCGTGGCTTCGCGCGACTCGTACGGCACAGACGACTAGCTTCTTCCTCCTTGTTTTTGTTTGTTTTTCTTCGTTTGTTCTTGCAATTAGCATCCGCAACTTCCCCTACTGGGGAGAGCGTATAGCAACTCGGAACAAGTTCACATACAAGGCAGTCACATTAGTGGGGTGCATATGCAATTACGCGTAACGCAGTAATTGTTCTTTGGCTTGGTGGACGCACATTTGTACGTGCGTGCGTACATATGAGTACTCAGGCATGTTTACAACGCATCCTGGTCTTTTGTTTTTTTGCGCCTTGTTTAGGCGAGTTCCTACGTGCATTTTGTGGTCAATGATTTGTACTACCCCATTCTGAGTTCCCTGTTTCTCGCATTCGCGTCGCGTTCATTCTATCCAAATTTTGTTTTATCAAAAAGATTCTTTATCGGAAAACGAGTCACAAATTTGACTTTAAGAAACAAATACCGAGCTGAACCGCGTTTTTCTCTTTTATTTTCAATCAGTCTTCGGTTGCATTTTCTCAATCATGGTGAGCAAGGATCGAAAGTTGCTGCTTAATTCCATGCTTAGTTCTTTTTCCTTTTCGCTGCTGTATACTCCGGTTGAAAATGAAAGTTCCGGTTTTATGCCTAGCGCTCGATGCTAGAAAGATGCTAAGAGAACAGTCCATCTGACCTCGCTCATCAGCAAGACCAAAAATAGAAAGTGTACCTCGCACGCTCGACTTTCTTATATTTCTTCTATTGTCACGTCTGCACAATATTAAGCAAGCATAACAAAGACCTCGTAGGAAAAGTTCAAATACTGGGGAAAGTTGACGTAAAACGATCAATACCGGGCCGACGAATACTGGTAGCTGTCCGGACCGAGCTTCAGCTGAGACAGCGCGTAATTTGCATTCCATTCCGCGCATTTGCATATTGGCTAAGGTGACTTCCGCAACTTCCGCACGAGTCGGAACAGAGTTCAGATAAAAGGGTAAGATAGGGCGAAAGGGATACAGGAAGGAAAACTGCGCTGCGAATAGCGAAAGCGGAACGCAGTGTCAGAGTACGAAAGTTTGACATCAATAAATCCCTCAGAGTCTATTCATTCCCTTTGTTCTGTGTGCCTCTTACATTATTATTAATGCTGTCACGGAACTCCGTGTCAGCTGGGAATAGATTAATGGCGTTATACATATCCGGTGGTCTGTATACTTTCATTTGTCTCATGCATAATCTCTATAGGCCTGGAGACCGATGAAAGTTTAATAGTGTAGGAGCAGCTTCACTGTGACGCAGCCTGCCCCGATGAGGGCCTAAACGGGATTAGCATCGTTGCGCAAAGAAAATGAAACCATCAATTGAGAATTGAAATGAGTCGCAAATGAGAGAGGCATGAAGGATTATTACCTAGCTGGAGGAAAACTTTTCAAAATAAAAGCAACACAGATGTGAATTTGAGAAGCTTTGCTTAATTAAAATGTATAAAAGAATGTTCGAAGGTGCTGTTCTGAAGGATTCAATGTTTACGTAGTAATTACGTGCATTTCGCGGGCAAGCCAGATTTATTTATTTTTAATTTATTCTGTACAGCTACATCGCCTGCACGACATTGTTGAAGTGGGGTGTAAATACAGGACTTCACGCAAAGGAGTACACAAAGAAATGAAACAATTAACGTGGAAGCATTAGACAGCAATAAAGGTATTTGTTGCAAAAATAACGCTGCAAATCGTCAAATACATATCCCTGAATGGTAAATAGTTCTTCTCATATGGTGCAAAAAAAAAAAAAAAGTAGTAGGAGCAATCACCATTATGTCTGGCGAGGTAGTCATCCGCAACTTTGCTTGACATCAGCAAATCTCAGGGTTTCGAATTGCGAACACTGTGTAACTGTATTGGAATATTTTAAATGTTTAAGCGTTCCGAAATATTGTCATGGTGGTTATTATGGCCACATCTCCCGCATGTGCCATCTGGTTTATTAAATGCCCCCTGGACACACATGCACAATTCTGACTGCAATAAACACTCAAATAGTGGTGCCGAAAGATTTGGAATTCTCACGCTGTCTGTCCGTGTCCGGCACCACATGTAAACTGCTGACAGCACAGCAGTGCAAAACTAGAAGCACTTGTCGCGATTCTTCTGGCTTGTAAGAACCTGAAAAATATGCACCTCACCTTGACGTCTGGTCAGCGGTGCACTGCGCAATATATCTTTAGTACCCTTTGATTAGTACTACTCACCGCTTTGTATGAGTTGGTCAGAGGTCCGATCTTGACCGCGATGGCGGGATTTCGGCTGGAGTAGTAAAACTATAACACTGTACTTTTCAAACCCTGTGCAAATCGGTTAAAAACGGTATTTCTTGATTACGGACCAATAATAAAATTCATTGAAAAAATCATGTGCCTTCGAAAGGCGATCATATGTCTGCCTTTTTTTATTTCTTCTATCGCATGTAATGAGCCAAAATTAGAGGTTTCGCTTGACGACGCCTGGAAAAAGTCCTATACTTGGCCCTGCCAGAGCACGAACCGACGCTGCTTTAGACATTTGGGAGATTTTAAAGGTGAAAGAATTTGTGAAATGCCTTCGCGTTTCGCGAATGGATTAACCATGCTGAATGGCAGTTCTGTATATTCCCTTGCAGATGGAGAAATCTCGTGCGTCTTGGTACGTGGATAATAGCGGAAAAAAACAATTCCTGGACGCTTTGGCGACTAAAGTGCTGCATTCTGCTACGCGACTGTTGCGCATGTAGCGATGAATGCTGCTACAAGTAAAGCGAGCGACTACTTTTTCACACTCTGCGAGTGCATTTATTCAGTGAATTTTGCTTGGCAGCGACGAGATTGCGCTCCTTCTTCCTTCGCAGTTGTTCTACGCTTGCTGTTGTGTGGTTGATTTGAGTAATGAGTAATTGAGTAATTCATTAAATATGCAACTGGTACTAATTAGTATTTATAATTAGTCCTTGTTTAGTTTTAGTGATCTGTAAATTAATCAGAATGTACTCAATAATCATTATAATTAATTATACATTAATTAGTAGTTGACCATTGATTGGCTTACGGCCATATAAGGCACGCATTCGCGCATACTGTGGTGGAGCTCTGTGGTTAGTCGAGGCCTCCATGACGTCATTCCGTCTCGACCAATCAGAGTCGCCGCAAAAGCGTGACACTTTTGCTGACGACAACGATGAGTCAATAAAGGCTTTCGCCTTAAAAAGAAAAAAAAATTGACTACCCATCTAATAGGTTGTGCGTACCAGGTGAGCGTATGCAGATACAAATACAGAAATGTTCCTCTAATTAGCGAGAGAAAAGCGCCAAATGCGAAACTAAATAAGCAGCATAAACTGCGTGTCTATATTAAACACTTCCCTGTGCACAGCAGGTTTTAAACTCCGACACTCTGAAAAAAAAAAAGGCGCGGAAGCACATTTTCTACGGCTTAAGCACAATTCATTGCCATTCCTGAACTATCGATGCATCTCGTTCCGCCCTGTAGGCCTAAGCTGATCGGCAAGGATGCTTGGCTTTCTCTGAGCGAGTTTGAGACGAAGCAAAAGAGGCAAATCGAGCTGCAGGGGAGGGAGATGGATTGAAGGGTCGTGAAGATCGCGCTTTTCGTGGGGGGAGCTGGAGATAGATGGATGCAATTTGGAGAATCCAAGCCGGGCCGCATCGGCTCTGGCGTGAAACAAACGGGTGTGTGCGCGTGACTGCGTTTAGCTCCCATTTACCCGACCTCGCCGCGTAGGATTGGTGCTCGTGGCTGGTGCATAGTTTACAAAGGCTGAAATTTCGTTTTTCTTGCCAAAAGTGTTTTTTCTTTCTCCAGTTTCGAGAATCCATTTGTACGGTGCGCATCAGCGGCTTGTATACGCTTCATTTTTCTGGCTTCTGCTGTTGACGCAGCTCGTTCTTTGAATCGTTCACGAAATTCCCTAGATGAGACACTCTACCCAGTGATGTATATCTAGCAGTAGCACTGGTACAATATTTTAGTTTTAACAAAGATTTCGTAAACTTTCTCTTTATAGGTAAAAATCACACCAAAATTGTATACGTACGCAAAAAGAAATTGAATTAAAATAATTGGTCTGTTAAGTCTTCTAGACGGCTGTTCGGGGCCCGTTGGTGGCGGTTGGCGATCAATGTTCTTTTTTGAGGATTCCCAGATGATAACTTTGTGCATACTTTGTTGTTCGTGAGAAAACATTTTTCTGCCTCTTCCTGGCAATATTCATACTTGTCCGGTCGAAGGATGCACAATATATATATATATATATATATATATATATATATATATATATATATATATATATATATATATATATATATATATATATATATATATATATATATATATATATTGTAAATATACATTTAAGACGTTTCCCCGGTGCTCAAGTCAAACTTCCAACGTCTACACTGAAATGAGCTCTGTGATCTTCGTTATGAAGTCCGAGTTGCTGCGTCTCGGCCTCTGAAATCTGCGTGCAAAAAAAAAAAAAAAAAAGCGTCTTTGCGCATGAGTTTACTGCGAAATCGAACTGTGACGCCTAGACTTGTAGTTTATTATTCCAGGCACAGAACTCAGTGACATCTTTTCTAGCAAATAGGAATAAAATATAATGCATGCGCACATAGGAACAAAGAAAAGTCAGGGGAGATCCAGACATCGCCTTAAGGGTATTATGCCAGAAGGGCCAGTAGTCGTCTCTCATCAGACACATTGATTAGCATGCAGTCAGTCGTAAGATGTCGCATATGCAATCGCTTGTTCTTTGTACTTTGTTCCTTGGAAACGTGCATTGCGAAACCTAATGGGTAGCGTGTCTAACATGCTAAGCAAATATGGTAGGTTCGAATCACGTCTCCAATTTAAAATATTTCTGTTAGCGAAGTCAAATATTAGATCAAGTTCAATGATTTGAGACACACGGCGACCTTTAATTTTCATCATATCTCGTGTTATTCCAAGTGCGACGCACGCTTAACCTGAATGTTATGGGATATTTGAAATCCCGCGCCCGTTCATGCGGCTGTGACATCACGAAAGTGTCGACAAAATCAATTAAGATGTTTCGCTCACTGCCAACAAACTGCGGCAATGGTGACGCCGGCTTTTTTGAGACACGGGACTCTCAGCTTTTATGCAAAATCAGGCTGTCACTTATCTTTAGGGCGTTACTTAGAAATTATAAATTTATCGGTAGAAAATGTTGAGAGCATTCATTCAATGTTTTCTTTCCTTGTTTCATGTTCTGCTGTTTTCACGACTTGAAATGTTTTGGTGGACACCAAGAAAATATATGCTTTTACTTATGGACGTTAAGTTCTAAGATACCTGAGTAGCTGTCGGCTCAGCAGCACATCTACAAGAGTTCAGTACTATATATAACAGAAAAATTTTCATGAGAACTTCCAAGGCTTCAGCACAAACGTAAGTACTTCGTAGATTTAGCTAAGAACGATGAATACGTCACGTACTACAACATCGGTTCTAGTCTATATCGATTCAAAGAAGAATTGAACAGCGCCTTGTCTAATCAAATTTTGGTAGAAACTTTGTACAAGCACGACCAAATATCAGGTAATGAGACCGGACCATTGACAGGAATTTCTTGCAGATAAGCGGGATGTGCACAGCTTTCAACTCTTCCCAGTTGTCCCTTTGAAATATAACCCAATAAGGCGTGAATGCCTGCAGTCGCTACGATGCGAGAAAGCGCTCCAAAATAATGCGAACTCTTCAGAATATTGACCAAAGCTGAGCGTAAATGAGGAGGGACAGTGAATTACGGGCTCCTGGCAATCTGGACCTCGCCTCCCTTTAAAAGGGCGAGATGCGAATAACCTTCAACCCTTTCTGTGGAAGCTGGACCGTTCTTGTCGGCGAGACCATGCGCTGACGAGGTCGCGCCGAGAATCTGCGATGCTCTAGAGAGGACAGGATAGTCCCGCTCCTCTTGTCCTCTGCGCGTGATGCTAAGAGAGTCGCTCTTATCCCATGCAGTGGCTGCTCGCAAGCAGGGCAGAGAGAAGGATGGGAAGGAGGTTCGCGCGCCGAGCTTGTTTGTCCTATCGACCGGCGACGGCGGAACAGGGTGTTTATTGTTCTTCGAACCAAGCCCGCTCCGCTTTCTCGAGCACTCGGGCCACGGGCCTCTTGGTCTTCGGACTTCCTCATTGTTGTTAAGCTTTCTTTCGATGCTCCTTTCTTTTTGTCTGCCATCCGTCATACTGGTCTCCCCTTTTTCTACCCTTCGCGTCAGACCAGATGATGCGCTTTCGTGTCTGCTGCGTGCTTGTTTGTTTGTACGAGCCACGCAAAGTTTCTATTAAAATGAGGCAGCTTGGCTGAAGCTGGATTATGAGTCAGTCTTAATCAGGGGATGAACGGTTTAGGATATTCGTACGTAGAAAGGGTTTGCAGGACGCTATTTTGATCGGCATAACTATCTTGATTCTCCAATGCACCTGTTTATCTTGAACGCCCGAAGAATTCTGTATAGGGGTCGAGGACCTTCGTTATTGAATCGTATTTTTCTGCAACGTTGCGGCGTTTTCGTGAAACCAAATTTATGGACTATAAAAAACTACGCTTACACAAAAATCTAGAAAAGATGTTAGGATCAGCACGTTGTGGCCCACCGACGTCACTTCCGTTTCCCGACATGGAAGGTCACTACCTTCCACGTCGGCTGTCCAACTTCGTGCCGTGCTGCGATTTCGTTAATAATAAGAACTTATAACGCGATCAGGTAAAAATTGTCAGTTTGCTGGATTTAGCAAACTGACAATTCGCTGCTTTATTTTAGGGCTTGAAAGTGCTTCAGGAGTGGCCGAATGTTGTAGCCGGCTAACGAACATGTAGGGCTCTTGAAAATTGAAAGCTTTGGGTAGCGATGACCGGAGATTCCCCTTCCATATCGGAGGACCCAACGTCTTGCATCTCCTGTTGACTGCAGCTTCGAATATGCCATGTAACTGATGGCGTACGCTTAAATCGCAAGAATATTATGGCTAGCTTGATTACTGTTGGTCGTCAATACGTTTCTTCGAGTGGAAGTGCACCGAGGTTCGCATTATTCCGCTTTGAGCTTCTTGGGGTGAGAGGTCAGTCCAGCTGACGCACATGTGTATGCCAAGATTTGCCACCGGAGTAATACAGCCAGCACAAAGGAGGCGTACAGAATCACAGGTGCGGTACCTGAAGAAACGCTAAAACCTCTTGGTAGAAGAAATACTGAGAAGCACAACGTTTCCTTGAATTGTTATTCCACGTTTCTATTTCTTTTTTAGAGCAGGATATAACAAGAATAAAAGTGATCGCTGTATTCTCAGCTGTTCAACGAATTTAAACTATTCCGCTTTGCACACCAGGATTGCACCTTAATCCAGGCGCTGCCTCTCCAGTGTGGCGTGAAATAAGCAATATACAGCGTCATCCAGGGCGCTGGCTGCATCTCAGCAGGCATACACGAAAGATATGAGAAAGAGCAGGCCCGTGTATACAACTTTTCCGAGAGGAATTCTGGCGGTGTTCGCCGCCTTATTAAGAACAGGCATCGCGCGCGGTCCCGATTCGGCTGTGCGGGCCCTATGCAGCCATCGTGTGTTTACATCGCCAGAGGCGCTGAGCCTGCAAGCTGGCGCCAGTCCCCGACAAGGCCACGAAGCAGGGGGGCAAATTATTCCCGGGACGTTTCGCAGTGAACACTTCGGGTACTTATAATAAGAAGCGGAGACACGAAATCTTGTTTGGCGACACTTCATAAACTGAGGCTGTTGGATGTGAGACCTAATAACGCCACAGTAAGTCCCCCCCTCCCTCAAATCACACAAAATGCAGCTCTGGCTGCTGTATGTGTGCCTGTATTGTGATTATGGAAAACCGGAATGTTTTTATTTTTGTTAATGAGCCAAATACTCGAGGCTTCCGAATCATTGGCAAGTATTGATGTACCAAAATATGTTTTCGGATATTTGAGCTTCGTGTGGTCGTTTAAGGGATGTGTAGAGTGACCAGCAAGGGTTGAGTGTGGTACCCCCATATAATAAGGGGTACAGTGAACGTTGCATGATCTTGTAATATGATGATGTGGAGGGGCGTAGGCGTAAGACGAATAGGGTTTAAGATGTACATCAAAGTGAAAATGGCACACGAAAGACCAGACAACAGCTAGCGTGGATGCATCTTCCAGAGAATTTGCATTAGGGCACCTGGCTCGGCAGAATAATTAGAGGGCCCCCACGCATAATATGTGGCATACGACAATAGAGAAGTGGAGTCTGCATCTTCTTGCGTATAAATTCCGTACTCTTAGCTTTTCTTAGAGACTCGAACATGTTTCGTTATTTACCCTTTCTTTTTGGCACATGACTGGCACCTGCTGAAATGGCAATGTCTCGCTGCCGTCTCGTACCCTAACCAATCTGCTGTCCTTCATTTCATTAAATTTATTAAGTTTGCCCATAGATTGTTGTCCTCAGTAGACGTTCTTTTTTCTTGTTTTATATCTATATATTTCTAATTGCGGGTCAATGCCTTTATGTCGTCTAAATTTGGCTCCCGGCGCTTTTGTCTCCAGACTCGGTTGTCGCTATTATGGCTTCCGTGCTGCAGTCGGAAGCAATGGAGGGACGCTTAAGTAAAGTATCAAACTAAGCAAGATAGATAGAGTATTCCTTCTTAATAGTAATACCACCGTCTCATTTTGTACACGTAGGGACTACGTTGCCGATAGAACTATCAATTGAAGTCCGAAAACCCATTTGCATGGAAGGGGCTATACAAACATCTTGTACAAAATGAACACAAGCATGTCATTGCTATAACGCATTTGCAATGGAGCTGTCCGACTATTCAAATATGCCACTTCAAAAGACCGGAACAAGTAAGTCGACCGGTTGAGCCGTCACGGCGGCAAAGGGCAAGTGCAGGCCGTCAGTTTTCCCTGTATCCACCGAACGGCTGATCGGTGCTCTCCGTAGCGCCGAATGCGGCCAGGTCTACTTGTAACTGGCGTGTACGGTGGCTTTTGGCAGCGATGCTGTTTAAGCCCGAGGTGTGTCGTGCGCAACTGCATGTGTTCGCATAATAACGCCATCATGAAATCACATCCGGTCATATCTATCTAATAACCTGAACTGACATCATCATCATGACGTCACACACGGTCAAGATGTCACGTCTGGTCTTGACGCATGACTTCACCAGGCAATTCACGCATATACGAAGGTGCCCCAGCCGGGCGTCCGATTGAGGCGTCCGTGGTGTTCCTTTCATTCGGTGCTTCCTCGAACACCGCACCACACAGCATACAGAAGCAGACGCAGGGAAGCACAGTCGGCGGCGCTTCAAATTGGTTTACAGAAAACAAAATCTGCAGTATCTGTCGCACTTCTCCGCCGACGACAACAGATAGTAGTGATGATTCTCGAAGTGTAATCACGGATAACTTAGTCGAACCAAACGCAAACAGCATCGCTGTGCCGTTAGTCTTACACGAGCTAGAGTGCAAGCTGCCCTAATTGTTTTGAGTTTGAAACAAACTACGGGGCGTTGTCGAAGGCAACCGGGCAAACTGCTGAACGAACTGGGGATCGTAATCACGGCGGCGTACATCGTCGGTGACGACGCGACAATATGAATTTTGGTGCGTTGCGCGTTGCCGCAAAATCACACAAAAAGTTTCGATGGCTCCTCACAAGTGTGCGACCATTCATCAATCACATTTTACCGGATTTCATCTAACACAACAGCTGAGTGGAAAATAGCACGATCAAACGGCGCACTGCTGAGTCCATTAGCGCGTGTTTTTAACAGCAAAGTAATTAGTCTAAATATGACTGACTGCATGGTTCTCGTAATAGTCACTGCTGTAAAGCTTCGAATTCGTTGTTGGTGAATTGCTTCATGTGGACTCTGAGCTGAGAAGAAAGAATCGGGGCACAAGCTTTCAGACAACTACAGTCTGGCGCCTGTAGGCTTTAGCCGTCGCGAGTGCTGGCCGCACGGCGTGCCCAGTGGCGCTCTCTTAGCAGTCACCGCAAGGAGCGGGCACGATCATTACGGTTCCCCGGGGCCAAATTAGCGTAGGATAGCGATCGAGGTTCAGCGCCTCCGTGTCTCCCCACCCGCCACTGCCGGCAGCTGCCGCAGGGCGAAGAGTAGTCTGCACGTTCTCACGCGCCCACTCGTGGCGAGTGCAGTACGATGTCTACATTTTCTTTTCTTGAGTCTCCGGCTACTGCGTGCAGCAACGTCGGCTGCTGTGCAGAAAACCACGTAAAGTGAAATGAATGACACTACTTGGTAATAGTTATCTACTAACTTGGCCTTCTCGCCTTAAGGAATAGTGTGGTACATAATAAAAAAATAACAGAAAGGGGGAGGGGGAGCGCGGGAGGGGGTTAATAACCATGAAACATGCAAAGTTCGCACCCTACTAGCTCGTGTGGGGAGCTTTTTTGAACATAAAGTTGAATCGTGAGCCACCGGTGGAATGGTTTAAGTTATAATTAGAGGCATATTGAAATTTATAGGCCAACCTTCTGATTCTCAGCTAATTATATATTTTTAAACCTTGTCCTTTGCTTGCGTAGGGCGGTACAACAGTAAGGAACAGATGGAGAATTCTTTTGAGGATGACAAAAATGTTACAAGCAAAAGCTACGAGCCATTCGAGAGGAGACTGAGAACATAGTGATTATAATTTTGCATTTTGGGATATGCAAAACATCTTCCTTATAGGCAACTTCCCGTATAAAAATGCGCATCTTCTGAAATTTTGGTTATGGTATGCACTGCGCTAACCTGCCGCCAGACGTAGGAGAAAGGAAGTAAGCCAATCAAGGCGCGCCTGTAACGCCTGGTTCCATAAGTACGGCCGAAAAAAAAAAAAAAAAAAAAAAACGGGAAGAGGAAAGGCAAGAGGAATTAAACGGGGCTGTAGGCACTCTTGGGCAGCTTTCTTCAGCACTCGTTAGCAGCTTTCTTTAGAAGAGCGCTTTTTCTGTCCTTCGTTCTTGTGATGCCACAACAAAATGGATCCCTACCAACTCGTCGAGTTTTCCACCTTTTTGCATTTCTTTGGCGTGCTTCAGACCAACTAAAAGGAAGCCCGCCCGTCTCAGTCTCACTCGTAAAACAACATTAGTATGTCAGTTGAACGGTATGGGGCACGTGATATAAACATTCAAAGTATACTGCGCACACAAAAACAAGGACGGCGCATCATACCACATAGTATGTATAACAGGCTGATAGTGAAAAATGCATTTCGACATCCTTAATTCGGTCCCGCGGTAATGTGAATGACGCCCCTGCTACTAGAGGATGACAGTGCTGAATAAGATACTGGCCAGTTTTCTACAGACTTTTTCAGACACCATGTTAAGATGGCTAAGTGTGGTTTGGTTCGGTTTATAAAGCTCAACGTCTCGAGGCGACAGACGCCATATTGAACAGCTCCAGAAATTTAGGCCACCTGAGGTTCATTAACGTGGACTGACGTCGTACACTATATATGCGCTTTGTTTTCGCATCCATGGAAAAGCGGCCTCCCTGTCTGGGGTTTGTTCCCGTATCCTTGGGTTCAGCAGTCGAGCGCCGTAAGCACTGAGGCACCGCCACAGGCCAGATGCATTAGTGCACGGAGTGCTAGCTGAACAGCTGCAATACTGCTCGTAGTGGCCTTTCAGTAGGCGGTGTTGCTTCAAGCCTCTACTCGCAAAGTAAAAGCGCCATTCAATTACACTTACTTTCATCTCTCCGGCAACAACCACAGGCATCTTCATTTTATTTCACTTCCGCCCTTGTGCTTTCGGAAATTCTTTCGGAAAATCACCAATGTTCCGTACCGGGTTAATGATGTGATTGTATTATTTCTTTTTCTCCCCCTATAATGACCCTTGCTTGCACTGTTCGATCGTATCCACTCTCAACCTAAACCTGGCCGCCTCCCAATCACCGAATTCTCCGCTCCTACTGATCACCTCCCTGTGCAGGCCGCACTGGGAGGGAAGCGATGGACGAAGCGCCGACAACCGGGGCTCACGACACGGCGTCGCGTTAGGCCTACAAGCTCTCGCTGTCCTGCTCTCGCGACAATGCTGTCACGAAAGGGTTTTCCTGGGCCTCACGTGTAAATGGCTTCCGGGTGTTCAGCCTGGAGACGGTCATTAGCGCGCGGCCAGTGCCGCTACCGTACTCCCAATGGCCCTCTCCTTTAGATGGTCCGTGATGGCCTCATCTTCCATCGCTACTCTATCTTCGCCCTTTTGGGCCTTACTATGCAGAGCCTCATCATTGCTGAAGAGGGCGGAAAGCAGAGCCTTTTCGCTTAGGAAGGGGGTGCAAGACAGCTTTATTTGTGAGTGACGCAACAGCAGCCCCGTCTTTTACATTTTCCTTTTATGTCAATAGAAAGAACTCAACGAGTGTTCGGCCGGCTGGATTGGAATAATTCAGGAACAAAAGAGGGAGTAGTGTAACCGTTTTCCTCTGGGCGAACATCGCATCCACGCGTCGATAAACACACGGAATGAGTGAAAAAGAACGATGTGCATAGAGCCATCCAATTACACTTGCTAACAACATGATTCACAACGTGATGCACAACATGGTGGAAAGAATGCGTTTTCAAGACTACACACCAGTTGGATTAGGGACCATGGTGGCACAATTATCCATACGTCCACATGTTGCAGCTGCCCCATTATGCCCCCGTCACCCTATGCTCGCTGCCATATTTTTGATCCTGTGGTGGTCTGAGCTACTTGGTGCTGAACATTTTTCTACGCATGGCTCGTCATTGACTTAAATAACCTGCACATTGATGCCTGTAAGCTGCGTCACCGCATTGGGCTACAGTGGTTACGTGCTCACTGCGGCATCCCGACGCCACTGCTAAACTAGTACTCTAATATTCACCAAGAACAACTGCAATTCAATTCTCACGAAGAGATGCAGCAATTGTAGCCACTGGATCATGGCGATTGTTATGCCCTCTGTGGCGTCCCCGGAGCATCAATACCGATCTCTACACCGAATAGATCCCACTAATGTCTTTCGAATTCCACGTAATTTGAGCAGATGCCATCGTAACTGCCTGCACCGAATTCGCGTGAATGTGGCGTACACAAACTACTTCCATAAAATCACTATAGCCAGCAGCCCCCTGTGGTCTACATGAGATGTGTGTGACGATTTTGACCATTTGATAACCTCCTGCCAAAGGTTCATTGCACGTCGCAGGATATTGCGTACTAATATAGGCTTAGCTAATGACACAGCCCTGTGCCTTAAACACGTACTCGATATACTTGTAGTGATGGGTCATCGGCTACGCGAGCTACAGAGGCATCAATAGCTTTTCTTAAGGACACAGGGTTGGTAGAGACCGTTTGAAATTCATTTGTGTGTGATCGTGTGTGTGAAAGTGCGTGTGTCACAGGTTTTATTTTCTTTTTTCTTTTCATTCATTTTTTTCCTTCCCTTTCCCTTCTTTGTATCAGGAGTAGCATGCCAGGTTCAGTACCAGGTAGACGTCCCCTGCTATCATTAAAATATGTCTGTCTGTCACGGTAACATGCCAACCTTCCAGTACTTTAAATCAGGAGTTCTTCTCTTGCAAAATGTAGAGATCCCTGTTCTCATTTAAGTATTCTAGCCCTACCGCACAAGAGACCCAACGTCAGACATATTGGTTACAAAATAAAGACAAACAAAACAAAAAACACAAAGCCTTGCAGTTTTCTTTGTGGGTTTGATTTTACGGTTTTTCTCTTCCTCCCAAACACATTGCATCGCTCCTTCAAGGTTGGGGTTTGCTTTCCGGACCTTACACGGAAAGTATCAACATCCCGCACAAGCGGCGCCAGCATCGAGCGCCAAAATAAGACTAGGACCGCGCGGGAATCCAAGTGCAATATGCAGCACTAGCGACATGCATCGTGCCGACAAAGTGTTGCATTTCTGTTTCCGTACATCTACAACACCGACTTCCTGCTTCTGCACTCCCTCAGCGAAAGGTTTGCTCGTGTGCTCTTAGCGGGGAGGCTTCGGGACCTCACGGTCTGGGCTTTCTCTCTGGCTTCTATGAATAAACGGCTTTCTCAAACTCCTTTTCCTGCCTTATTTTGTTAACTTTCGCCTCACTTCTTTCTTCCTTTCTTCGCTCCGAGCTTCCCCTATTCCCACTGCTCCTAGTCCCAAATGCGCGCCTCGTTTTAAATTAGATTATAGGGGAAAACGGGAAAACTCCGCCGCGACCATTTTGTATTCGTTTCCCGCGCGCGAAACACGCTCCAGGAAAAGATATATTAAGGTAAGGGGTGGTGGGGAGATGGTATGGGTTTGAGGCATAGTATATCTTGCGTCTTGCCCACAAGCAGTCTACGTGTTGTTCCCTGTCGCCATTTTCGTCTAGAACTGCGCACTGCACGCTTTCTGAGTGTCTGCGGCATTGATACGTGAGCCAGTGCCGGTCACGTCTTTCCTTTCATTAGATTGCGAGAAAGTCGCGGGTCGAGAGAGAAACCAAGAACGAGAGCTATTTCGCAGGTCTCGCTGGAAAAGACAAGGCTATAGATTGCGCCGTGGAAAAATCGTGCCACGAATGCGAAAACGGAACATTCCGAAATGTTCCGTGTTTCATGGTACTGCATGAGTGGTCACCATTCAGAATATTCGGCGGTCAGCAATCTTTCCTTTCATCTAGTGGACAGTGGGGCGGTCTGCTTCCTTGGTCACCTATTGATGTCCGCGTAAATTTGGCTGCTGCAGAAAGACCCGTCTCGGTTCCAATCGGAAGGAAGAGGAAAATTTCAACACCCGACGAGCACGGCCGGATAGGGATAAAATTGTGTGAACGCTTATCGTGAGCTTTGCCATTTCTTTAAGTATGCATTTTCAGCTTTTTCTTATCGAAGCGTTTTGAGTAGCTCTGAATATGTCATTTAGTGATTTAGTGCCATACCATCACCCACGGCAACTGCAGGAGCCAAGCAAAGAGATTTTGTGCTCGATGATCCCGAAGCACTTCCGGTTAGTCGTGAGTCGAGTGCTGATGAAAGAGTTCTGATAACCTTCGATGTTGCAGCCACTTCGTTGCGGAGCATTTTGTAGTTGCATTCTATCCCCGGGGGTTGCTATGTAAGACCGAGCGCCTCACTCTTATTAAGAGATAATGCGCGAGGTGCTGTCAATCGTCGGTTGACTACACGCCAGCAAGGAACTTTACATTTGGCTGCGCAAAACGCTCAACCTTGCGTTTTCCTCAGCGATGCCCCCTTGAGCCTGCTTGCGCTCCACCCACGCTGCCGTGGGCCGCGAACGTAGCTAAGTGGCGTCGACTCCGGGTGGCAATTTTCCCGTCACCGCGCGGTGCCCTGAACACTGCCTGTGAGCTGGCTTCTCGGTTATGACGGAGAAGACACGGTCCTATTATGGCGCCACACCCCGCCTATAGAGAGAGTGGCGTCTGCTTGAGCTTAGAAACCAGGAACTATATGCGGATGCTAGAGTGCCGCCTGCTCTTTCCTTGGGTTGGGGAGGACGTCTCAGACATCCACAAAGTGCTCCTTCAGTTAACTTTCGCAATATGTGTCAGAGGGGGCCCCGGATGTACGCGTGTGTTTCATGATGGGAGAGTGCTTGGTGTGCTGGAGTGGCCTGTTATACAGACACGGGGAAAGTGCAAGCTCGGCAGGTTAGCGCCCCTACAAATATGCCACGAAGAGATACAATGTCCACCGATTCGCACTAATTCAGATAGGCCGGCGTTTGCTCTACGCAGCCGCGGAATATATCACCGGTACCTGCGGCTAACTCCTGCAGATTGCCCCTGTAGTTTATTCTTTGTACATCCCGTCATTAGTTTACACATGTAACTTACAGCTGTGGTTGCGCTACTAGTGACTAGTCACATGCAGCTACTGGTTCGTGTCATTGGCTCTGATGGTCTACTACAGTAGTTTAAACAAGTAGCTACATCGATTGCTCGATTGCTACTGTTGCTTGCTCCTGTAGTTTTTTATTGTACTACTGGCGTTTCTAGCAATGTCATTTGTCATATTCCCCCCTGCAATAATGCCTTCGGGCGCTGCAGGACTCTGTAGTAAATAAATAAATAAATAAATAAATAAATAAATAAACTCAAATAACTTACTTCAGGAGCTTATACTTCTGCGACTCACCCTTGTGACTAAATTTAGCGGCTTACATTTGTACAATATTCCCCCCCCCCCCCCCCCCCTTTCCACTATGTTACTCCACAATATTTTTTTCTGGGGCACTAATTTGGAAAAGTAGACGCCACTCATCATCATCATCATCATCATCAGCCTGATTATACCCACTGCAGGGCGAAGGCCTCTCCCATATTTCTCCACTTAACCCGGTTCTGTGCTAGCTGCATCCACTTGACCCCTGCGAACTTCTTAATCTCATCCGCCCACCTAACTTTCTGCCGCCCCCTGCTACGCTTTCCTTCCCTTGGAATCCAGTTTGTTACCCTCAGCGACCATCGGTTATCCTCTCTTCGCACTACATGTCCTGCCCATGTCCATTTATTCTTCTTAATTTCCACTAGAATGTCGGTAACTTGAGTTGTTTCTCTGACTCACTCTGCACGCTTTCTATCTCTTAATGTTACCCCTACCATTTTTCGTTCCATAGCCCTCTGGGTTGTCCTCAACTTAAGTAGAACTCTCTTGGTTAGCCTCCACGTTTAAGCCCCATAGGTGAGTACAGGCAAGATGCAACTGTTGTATACTTTCCTCTTGAGCGATACCGGTAAGCTGCTAGTCATAATCTGCGAGTGCTTGCCAAATGCGCTCCATCCCAATCTTATTCTTCTTGTTATTTCCTTTTCATGGTCCGGATCTGCGGTTACTACCTGTCCTAAGTAGACATATTCGCCTACTACTTCCAGTATTTCGCTACCTAATGTAAACTGCTGTTCCTTCCCGAGGCTGTTGAACATTACCTTAGTCTTCTGCACTAAGTCTTCTGACGCCACTCAATGAACATCTAAATGAATAACCTCGTAAAAGTTGCTGAGGTTAAGCCTGTGGCCCTGGACACACCTTGTCAGTTGGCACGTTGAAGATGAGATGTCAAAGGATATCCTCTTTTGGACAGCTCTAAAAATAATATGCCGGCTTGTTGCTGCCTGCCATTTGGATTGGACGAGAATATTTGAATTTGTGCTGCAAGTGAATGGAAGGATTGGATGTTTTGCTCTTGGACCGCATCTAACCTTGAACAATAATGACCAGGTACTTCTGTGAATCATTTTATTAAATCATGCCTGGAACTGAGCTCTCAATACTCTTTTGCCTTAGCGTGCATTGCAGCAAGCTCAGCTGCATTCAGTGAAGTACGAGCGGCCAGCTCTGAGGTTGCATCAGAGTTCGCAATGGAAGTTTTAATGAAGACGCTTGATGTAAAGTCAGTAGCGCCTAATTTCGGGTAGCGCTTCAACGTTGCACTAGTTCTCAGCAGTCATGCAACTTAAATATCGCCTTCATCACCACCAGTCTCCCGTACATCTTCAGCTGACCCGATCCTGTTACAGTGGCAGCAACCTGATCTTCGAAAACATCCCAATATCATCCAGTTACGACAATTTCTGAGGTCGAGTGCTTCAAAAATTTCGCTTACGTTATCTCATTACTCCAACTCCGCACCATTTCGTATTTTTTATCGCACTCAGAATAGGTGCAGTGCACAATCGATCTCTTCCTCATCCGTACCAACGCTCACTGAAGGCACCCTTCCTCACACAGCTTCAGCTTTTCCCCGTCGTTTCATGCAGAAAGGACCTGAGCTTCGCTGTACTGTCTCTAATATGATGCTGCGGAAGAGACAGGCAGAAGGAGAGTGCAGGTGAAACGGGCTTTAGAGGGGGAGGGAAAAAGAGCTCATTTACGCGCCGACGGCTCCTAATTTAATCCGGCAGTTCCCCCCCCCCCCCCCCCCCTCCCTCTCCACAGCCCTGAAGCAAGGAACATCGTTTACTACTACACGCGTTTGAACTCAGAGCCCTCCTGTCAGGCTTCGTTCGAGTATGAAAGGATAAAAAAAAAAGAAAACGGGCCTTTAAAACGAGCGCGCTTCCGAGCAGCGTTTCTAGCGACATCGCCTACGAAATGGAACGACCGGCGAACGTTGACATCGGCGCAAAGGGGTGCAGCTGTCGCTGCGTTGTACTCTCCCTGTGCAAACGGTCGTGGAAGTGACACGATTGAATAATTTTCCTAACTACGGTTTAATTTGTCCGGGAGTGTGGTACTTGACCTCAGTCGGCGTTTCGACTGCAGCTGTGTTTGCATGTATTGTTTTCTCTACGCTCGCATCGAAGAGGGGAATGTTCATGGCGCCATTTCTGCGATTGGCGCCAGACGAAACTGCGAGTTGAGGAGTACGTACGTGTGTTCGATGTCGACGTCAGCGTTCTTGTGGCTCGAGAAGTGTGTACAGCTTCAGAAGGCTTGTATTTGTTTGATTTTACTATTTATCGTGTTCCCAGCGTGTGTTTTTGCATTCACGAGAGCATTGTGTATAATGGAACAATGAACAAGAGTGAAATAACTTGACGGTACAACTCGACTTCAGGTTTCTAGTATCACTGATGGAGATGACTTGCTTAATAATGTTTCTAGTACAGACTGTTGCATAGCGAGCGCAGGGGCTAAAATAGGTCTTTGCCAGCGATGTGCTTTTACTACAGCTCCCAGTATTTATTGTCTTCAGCTTCAGGATCACGTACGAACTATAAAAACAATGCTGAAGTAAAAAAGAATGCTTAGTAGGTCTCATCTTGGTTTATAATAATAAAATTGCCTTTATTTTTCATCCAAACTGATGAGGGAAGGTTGGGAGAAAAAGGAAAAGAAATGAGGAATAAACACTAAAGCGGAAATGTGCGAAAGGTTTCATCAGTTTCTCTAGAGTCGTTGCAGCATCACTAGTTATGTAAACATGCGGTCTCACTATGCAGTGCCATCACATATGCATTGAATGCAAACCAGTCATCCTCTGGTTTGTCATCCGCTCTATGTGCATAAAGCGACACCATGACATCGAAGTTCAGGTTTGGAAACCTTGGGAATGCAGACTTCAAGAACGCCTGCACGGTCTATACTCGACTCCACTTCGCAAGGAACATGTAGAGATCACTATGTCCGCGCTCATTAACTCGTATCTACCACCGCAGTGTGCTGTATACAAGGCACCGGTGATGAGTTTCGGCTAATCAAACGCAACCCAGAACATCGTAATGTGCTACATCTTGACAACTTCTGCGTTATACACCTTAAAGGCCCACTGTCCACCCTCCGGTCGAAAATATTTTCTTCCCCGGTGACTGTGAGACTTCGCCCCTAGAACGCAAGGCCGCAAAATGTTTTTGAAAAGAGTAACTAATAACGCAGTTACAGCCACCGCAATCACCCGATTCTATCATGCCTCTCTCCTTGCGTTCCCTCGCAAAGGTTTTTCACTCTCCTGCCCGAGGTCGTCTAGCCTCCGCAATACAAATTCCCCTTCCTCCTCCGCGTTTGGCGGGAGGTGGGGCGTGGCTCTCCGCGAGCGCGAAAAAAAAAAAAAAAAACGGTCGAGGGAGCGCGCGCCGCTGGATTCAGTCTGGCCGTGGCGAGGGAAAAGTGCGCTGCGACAAAGCCAGCTGCGAGCGGTAGACACCCATCCTTCTCCCGTCAGTCAGCGAGACGGACCAATGGACGTCGTTCACGTTACGTACGTCATTATCGGGGCCCGTCGGGCCAGCGCAGGAAGCGGTGAAGCTGGCTTCTCAAAGGAGAGCATGAGAGAGCTTTGAATTGTATTTTCGATGCTTTGCGGCGCGCGTGTCGCTGTAGAATTTTGCACAGACTATCTCCGGTACCTGATCGAAACACTGGGCTCCTTTGCCTAAAAGGGCATCCCCTGGACAGTGGCCCTTTAAGCGTATTCCAGAGAGGCTGGACACTCCAATTCAGACTGTCTTTCGGTATTCCCCATATGGTTATGAAGGAATGGCCTAGATCCTCCCTAAGACATTGCTGTTTCACTTGTTTAATCACAAACACTATTCAAGCAAGCTGGTTAAAATAATGTAATATATTGCTCATGGCATTCGGATGCAGTACCTCAAGTGCCGGGCTTTGTTATCTTGTCTTGTCTTCCCTTAAATTTCGATTTGGTCTCCAGACGAATGCGATTGGGAAAAAGTGCCTTTGCATTCCCTTTCATTATGCAACTCAGCAAGAAAACAATCCGAAGCCACCAACACATTTCCTCTATGTAGACCCCTACCCCGAAGCGTCAACTGCCCGGAGAACCCTCTTGGCAGATCAGTGCTCATTAAGACCAAAATTCAAAAAGCAACGGGAAGGATGTACGAAGCAAATAAACAAATGGCACAAATTCAGAACCAGCGGAGCGGAAATAAGGACTTCTTGCTACTGCCACCGCACCGACCGAGTCCTTTTCTTCCAAAGAAAACAGGCTCGTTTGCGGAGGCTTCGTCGTTGTGGTTTTGCTCATTTTTCGCTGACCCCGCTCATTCCGCTCGAGTTGAGCCGCGTCGCGTGCACTTGATGCAGGTGCTCTCTGCAGCCCAGCCGCCGTGAAATCTTGATGAAGCCGAGTCGCACCGCGCGCGCTTCGTTCCTTGGTCTTCGTTCCCACCGACGAGCCTCTTTCACTAGAGAGGCAACCCAACATTTTCGTATAAATAGACAGCAAAAAAAAAAAAAAAAATGGGGGGGTGGGGAGAAGAGAAGGGGACTTCTTTAAGGGGCCATCTCTCAACTCCTCTGTTTATGCTGTCGCTATTATATGTTTGGTGCGCTTTTTGCACAAAAGTTTCATTTCCAGCATAGCCGGGCCGTGCTCTCCGCAGGGGCCGCTTTGCAATTCGTGCTCAACTCTTTGCCTTTCCTGCGTCCCTGTCGAGTCTCATCCGGCGGCAGCTGATGCTCTCTTGAGCGGAACTCCGGTTTCTAGCCTCTAATTTGCGTTCTACTGCCGCTTTGTATTTGGGATTTCGCGGATTCTTAGCGCTGAGCAAGCTTTATCTAGTGTTGGTGCCACTGCCTGGTTTTAACTTTGTTCTTTACTAAAGTTCTTATATCATGTTGGTACTCTGATTTGCGCCAACTCGCTCAACGAACGAAAACTTCTATGTTCACGAATAACGAGAAACGCTGACTGGGAAGGAATGGAGGCAGAAGAATGCGCGCCATTAAAATGCAGTTCGAGATAGCATCGACAAGAACTCGCTGAATAGTGGAATACATACATTCTATTCTCGTCAGCGCAGCTCAGAATTGCGGGTAATCAAATGCCATTATCGTATAGGTTCTGCTCCGGCCGACAGTTGAACACGCGCATGTGCAGAAGCCTCTATTTGCAATGTGCATATTCTTCTCCAGCGAAATGAAATGATGCCAGTTTCGCTACTCACGGCAGAATGGAATGGTATAGTGCTCAAGGACTCAGAATTTTTTAATCAAAAGCTTCAGTCGTCCGCCTTATAAGTCCATGTGCATAATAATGAGCTAATATCCTAACTTTGCTTACACACATTTTTTTTTTTTGCTTGTAATTTGACCTGTTAACGTCTAAACTTACGCTAAAAGAAAAAAAAGCGAACTCGCTTAAAATATAATTCCTCTGCTGAAACCTGAAAGAGGCAATGGACATGCACCGGACGTATAAATCGGAGAAGATACCCAAGGGTTCATTTAATTGAAATAATGGATCCTAAGAGAAGGGAGACGTGGCCAGCGACTGCTGAAAGTAGATCATGGAAAATATGCGCGTGTAGGGTAGTCGTAGATTCTGCAGAAAAGGACCAATTGGAGGCGAATGAGAAAGGCCTCTGTTCTGGAGCGAAAATCAATAGGCTTATGCGGACGGCAGCGCAGCGGATCACTGAGGCAAGTCATACGTCGTTGAAGGCTCCGTGCTAATTCAGACAACCAGTACAATCTTGGCCGAAGACGGAACTTATTATTTGGCCAGGAAACGCGGTCTCCGTTGAGAGTTCCGATTCGGCAATCTCGTGTAGTAGGATGAAAAACGAGCCAGGCCGACACCCCAAAAATTGGCCATCGCTTTTCAGTTTCATCGGTTCCTCTTAGGCCTGGTGCGCATCTCCTCCCAAGCGATGCAAACGCTCCTTTCGGCGTTGCGGATGCAATCCTCCTGATATTGGTAACAGGTGCTTCTTTCTCTTCTCCTCTCTTTGTTGTCGGCATAGACGAGAAGAGACGCCCTCGCCTCATCTCATCCCCCACGTATATCCTCTCGGCGCCGGCTAGGCAGCCACTCCTCCACACACAACGCTTCCCGCCCCAAACGAATCTGTCCGGGGAACACCTGCGCCCAACTCAGTCACGGACTTCCTCCGTCTAGGTCACCACGCACATGCCACTAAGGTCGGCGTGTTTTGTTTCGCTCTCGCTGCTTCTGCGGGCCGCATTTTGCTTTGTTCCCGCTGCGTTTCGTCGGTTGCTTCCAGGCATTGGCCGCCTGTTGCGCCCGAGCTTTGCGGCAAGAAAGAATAGGCAAACTCGGGATATAAAGGTAAAGTGTAAAGCTGACAGCGGTGATCTAGGTGTGATTGTCAGACTATCAATACAAAGTGGACATGATAGCAGGACGTCAAATGGTAAAGCTAGCCAAGACGACAGTCAGGTGGAAAGTTCACCCTGAGATAATTACATGGCAAAGTGTGGTTCAATGAGAGAGGCCTGTGTTCGGCGGCAGAGTCAACGTGGCTGATGATTCTCTCCTGCTCCTGATGATATTAACGATGACGACGACGGTCATGAATGCTCTTTTCTTTTTCCAAAAGGACCCTGCGCCCTCTGGTGAACTGAGGTATCCGTCTTGAATGATATGAAATCAGCAGCGTAGCATTAAGTCCTAGTGTGTCGTATGTATCCTTCATAGTTGCTGTAATTCCGTCAGGTCGATGCTTAGAGCGTAGGCCCGCAATGATAGTGGCGACACCGTGCGCAGGCGAAATGTGCGGCGTGTGGTTCCTAGTGAACTTGTTACAAGTATACAGCTTTTCCAGAGGAGGTGGATTCCTGTAGCTGGGATATAATGCGAACGTATTAATTATTTCTCTCATTACGGAAAAAGCCGGCCGCGTTCATGCGCGAGACGGAGCTTGAAAAGTACGCCATCACCATCTGCACAAAAAGAAAACAAAAACGGCAACAAAATGGAGGGCGTGATCAAGCGACCGTATGACGAACATAGCAAGCCAGCCACGATGCATCACATGAATGCATCCAGACTCATTCGCGACTTTGCCCACTGCCACTTGACGCAGTCCTACGCGTGTCGTTCGTCGATATATACTCGCGTCTGACCGACATTCACATGGCCAAAGTTTTCAGGCTTTGGTATGAAATTACGATGAAACCATTTGTTGCGCAGCAATCAGTTTGCAGGGCAGAATGAGGGGTAGAAGATGGCTGGTGTCATAAGGTAATTATTCTAACATGTAGCTGTGTCGCGAAAGTAGGAAAACTGCGAATATAGTCGCCCAATTAGACAATATGTATGTGGAGTGCGGGAGCCGATAGTGGCAATTATGCTTCGTTTGATATAAGGTGAGAAATGACGGTAATTATTTTCGATTTCAGAATGTGCTTTAAACGTGGACAGCTCAACGTACGCCTCAGTTTTAGGTTACGGCAAAAAAAAAAAAAAAAAACAGAAAAAAAAAAGATCCTGCGTTCTACACTGCACTGTCTTGGAAATAAAGGACCGCACAAAAAAGAAAACACAATAACAACGTGTGTTCAGACCTACTTTTCACGAAATGAGCCGGTTATTTGTATTATCAAGTGCCTCAACTCTTCCCGGTGCTCAATGTTCATCTTGCGAACCCCTTCGGCACCTTAGTCATACAAGTGCACCCTCACACACCAACAGCTGCTTTGTTAAAGCTATACCAGCCTACTCGAGGTGACGTATCATTGGTGGCGAAGCAACGCACGTGGGAGGAGAAGGGGGAAGGTCCGGAGGCTAAAGATAGACACGTCGGCGAGACACCGCGCATAGAGCAACCGGTGTCAACCCGAGGCCTTTTTCGAAACTAATAACCGACACGTCGTCGTAAGCAGCATACACCTGCCCCCTTTCCCCAAATGAGCGTTCACGGCCGTCACGCTTTCTTTTTCCTTCTCCTCTCCTCTTTTTATACCGTGGCCTACGCCTGGTGGGTGTGCCTGTCGTGTAGCGAAGCGTGCTAAAACAGACGCCCCGGGTGTCAAAGGTCCCCGGGAGGAGTTTGGGCTTGCCGCTAAGCGCTGCTCATTCATTTTTCGCCTCCGTTCCGGCGCAGTTGTGTAAGCGCAGGTGATGCGCCCGGGATCCGCTGTGAAGAATGAGTTGTCACTCCACGTTTATTTTTTCACTCGTTTTGTTTGGTATGATGAAAGGCAAGACTGGACGGATGACCGAGCGGACACTGCAAACGGTCTCGCGTGATCCGTTGAACGGGCCATTTTTGTCCACGGCACACTAAAACGCCTCAAAGAGCCACACGGGCTAGTCTTCAGGGACCGAATTTCGGTTCTACCGTTGGTCCATTTTTTCGTCGTAATGGAGTCGTTGGCCTCAGGGCACTGGGCAGTAATGGAGAGAACGCTCCCTTTAATCCTGCAGTGCTGAGATGCTAGTGATAAACCGCCACCTCTAGTTTACGTCACGGAATAAAAGTTATCCGCTAAGAATCAGTCCCACCTTGGCTGTTTTTTGAGATTTGATTGTTTAACTCCCGAGATGAGCGTCGTAATCGATGTGCAGTCGCTTCGTATAAACGACTGCCTAGCAATTATGTCGTTTCTTTCGTTCCTGATACTTCGAATGCTAGTCTGAAGAGCTGCGTGGCATACGAGTTGAAGGTGTTTCTCTGTTTCTTCTTTTTTTTGTTTTTCTTAGGCAAGCTGTACCTAGCGCCTGCGTTGAATTAGATGATACTTCCTATTCCTGCGGAGTGGTCGCATATTCTAATTCACTACTATTTAAGAGCAGCTACATAGCAGTGATGACTGATTTCGCCGTAGAGAAAGGTTGCCTCAAGGTGCCTCGATCCTCATCGAGACGCCTTAGGTTCCACCTTGTGAAGAAAATAGCTTAGGAAGTAAAAACTACGGCATACAAAAGGGTTGGAAAAGTACGAAAGAAATAAGATCGCACTTTCAGATTACTGTTCAAAGTGGCGCTACCCACGTTCTTTAAACAGACAAAATTTTGATGAGAAGTATATCCATCCATGCATCGTTCTCCTAACTCCACGAAGATAGAAGACGTTCTTTTCAATGTAAGGCGCTGCAATTCAAAGCGACCATTCCTGCGCCTAAAGAATCAAAAACAACCGAGGCGCAGCAAGTTCTGAGAAAACATACTCCAATAAACGTCGGCAACGAATCAGTGGAGGACGATCAGAGAAACGCACATCCAGTCAAAGAAAGAAGCTGCCAAGACAACAGAGGCGGTTCACACATTGCGTCTCAAGGGAAGGCTAGTAGTAAGACAGAAATCTACTTTGAACAGGTGAAGAAGTAGGCCAAGTTCCAACTAAACGGATCACCATTCGACACCACCCACATGACTGCATGTTGCCATGCCAGCCAAATTCGTACAGAGAACAAGACGGAACTGGTAATGGCTTTTGTTCTTTCTGGAATTATTTAGGTCCCCCTGTTGTTCGACTACGTCCTCAATTGTTGTATTACATATTTATTGCATTTGTAATTCTACGCTGTGCATTGCATGAGAATAAATACGAGAGTGCTTTTCAATGCAGCGAAAGCTCTCACACGCCCTAAATGGAGATCCTGAAGGTAGCAGCTCCATTCTCACAAACGTCCAAGCTCTTGGATCTGTCGAAGATGATGCTGCTTTCACTGTATAGACCGCTGGCACTATAAGAGAACTACAGCTGCTCCCAATTCTCCGTATTCGGTTCCCTGCTGTGTCGTGACCCGAATTTAAGTGCTGCCGGTAGTTGTCGAGGCTGGGAAAATATAATATCAGCGGGGCACGTGGGGGCCAGTATGCTGATCGCGACGTTCTTCTAATCCGTAAAGCCCTCGTAATCAACTTCACACTTTTACGTCGATCCACCTTCGAGATTGATTCGAAGTTGCGTATATTTTTTTCCTTTTGTGGCTGGCGCTCATTCCCGCAAGGAGGAGACGGCATGTGGGTAGTTCAACGGTTTCATACACGACATGCTCGTGGACGGAATCACACAAGTTTTAGCCACGCCCCTCGCATTCTTTCATAGTTCATTTTGTTTGTTTCGCCCGGATACCTGCGCGCCGTTGTTTCAGCAGGGAATAGATGACTGACGGCTCTATTCCAAATCATGCGTTTTTTTCTTTTATTGTGAACTGAGCCATCAGTCCATCACCGCCTGCGTTAAGGAGATAGCTCTCTTAACGGAGAACGTCATGCATGCCGAACAAAGTAGGATCTTTTTGGCTTTTATAACCTAAAAGATGACATCTGTATTGAAAGCGATGAATTCGCAGTGATGGAACACAATGAGCTGTCAATATCACTGGGATTTATAAACTTTTGATGGTGCTTAGATTTGTCTTTCGCTGGACAAACCGGTTCTTTCTCATGTTGTTTGTCGGCTCTGGTGCAGTAAAAAAACAACACTTTGGTTTAATGGTGAAATGTTTGAAATATAAAGCATGTCGCTTTCATTTTATAGCCTTCCCGACGAAAAGAATGTTTTAGTCCTTATTTTGAATACTCCGAACCGCTGAATTAAAAACTTTAAGCCTGCAGGTTGTACAGCTCGCGCTCGTTTAAATAAAGATAATTTGTGAATACAGCGAGCTTGAGGCTATAAGGAGATAATCCTCCTAACTAGTGGAAACCTTATGCTAACGATGTTCGCGCTCTTATCGCCACAAAAGTAAGCCATGGATTCCACTTTGCAACGTCGGTTTTCACAGCATTTACAGCGATATAGCGTCAGGTTTCTTAAAGACGCCGGAATTTTGTCGTTCAGGCGATGGCGTCATTATATAGCAAGCATAACCTCCGACATTGTCATTGACTCATTCGCCGTATGGGCTGGGCATATTAGTCATTGTTTCCTGACTCGTCAATTTCGAGTGTGTTAGGAGGCTCATTTTGCGTCTTGTCTGCAGTACACAACATGACACGATCGTCAGTTCAGTTCAGTTCAGGCGTTCAGTCGTGTCCGACTCTTCCTGACCCTATGGACCATGTCACGCCACGCTTTCCGGTCTCTCACTATCTTCTTAACATCACATGACAAAATGTGATTCACTGGAGAAGGTAATGGCAACCCACTCCAGTATTTCCTGCCAAGAAAACCCTATGGCCAGTCACAATACCATTATCGATATGGCGCCGGAAGATGAACCCCCCAGGTTGGAAGGCGTCCCACATGTTACTGGGGATGAACAAAGGGCGATTCCTAGTAGCTCCAGGACGAATGAAGCGGCTGGGCTAAAGCCAAAAGGACGCTCAGCTGTGGATGTGTCTGGAAGCGACCGGAAAGTCCGATGTTGCAAGGAGATATATCACATAGCAACATGGAATGTAAGATCTATGACGCAAGGTAAACTGGATATCGTCAAGCGAGAAATGGACAGATTGAACATTGATATCTTGGGTATCAGCGAGCTCAAGTGGACCGGAATGGGAGAATTTAACTCCGGCGACCATTATGTCTTTTATTGTGGGCACGAATCCAAGAGAAGGAATGGGGTCGCTCTCATAGTAAACAGAAGAATGGGCAAAGCAGTGCTAGGGTACAACCCCAAAAACGACCGAATGATTTCACTTCGGATCCAAGGACACGATCGTAACAGTGACGTTTAATGAAATCCAAGCAGTTTTTTTCATGAACACGGTTTCATTTTTTTTTTCGTTATAGAACAATAAAATGAGTAGGAACTGGAGCAATGCATACCAGGGAACTTTTTTTAAAATTTTAGCATCAAAATGTTGCACATGTCGCTTGTCAAAAAATTTAGCGTTCAAGTAGGGGAAAAGAGCACACTATCTAGTTTGGCCTGAGCCGTCAGGCAGCGAATCATTTCTACAATGTTTCACTGCTATTGAAGTGATCAAACTGGGCTTCAGAGCTGGCCCTCTCTCGCGGGGAGAAGGAAGGTCAACGTTGCGATGGGTGTCGCTTATTAGCAGCAGGGAAAGGCGGTAGGTGTGAATTGCTTGTCGGCAATATATCTCTCTATATAAGTGGCCTTCTCTTTTTATTTTCGTTCACATTGTAATGACCGCCACATTTCGCGCTAGCGCTTCTGATGCTGTCAACGTACCCAATTCATGCCCATCTTCGGCAACGAACTCATCTCGCATCCGTACCCTTCACATATGCGTTGACCATGTCAATGTGCATGCTTGTCCCATACCCGTCACCGAACCCGTACTCCACAGTTAACCATACATATCCCTGCTTACGCCATACTCTTAATTCATCGACACCCATATCCATGCCTGTATCCATGCCCTTACCAATACCCTTACCCAAACACGTATCCAAATCTCCAACAAGGACTGATATTTTGTACACGCCAGCCCTATCCGTATGGTTTCCGTTCATTGTCAAAGGCCTCCGATCGGCTTCGTTCGATCACCGCCGGCGGTTCACAACTGCCTAAGCCGATTGGTAGGTGCGCAGTCACGTAGACGGCCTTCGGCGCAAAGACGGAAGCTCCCCTCCTCGCTCGAGGAAGGGCGGGTCTTCGAAATGCCAGATTTCCACGATGCGGGTGGTCCTCTGGATCGAAGCCCACGCGTGAGACCCCACAGCGTCTCCGCCTCGCTGACAACTGCTGAATTATGCCTATCTCGTACTTAGTGCTCCCTGGTGCAGCATTCTAGGAGCTTGTTACTTCTTAACAGTGTCCATTAAGCTCCTTGCGGCGGAATATATCAAGGAAAGACCGTTAATGAAAGCACAGCTACAAGGGGAGCTTCCAGTCGTTGCCCCCTCTCAAAAAGAATCTAAAACTGTATAGATCTACGGTACCTTATCGTCACACTCAAGCGTGCACCTGTGAGCTTCTATAGATACACCTTTAAAACGTAACCAAAAGTGTTGCGTTGTAGACGGTGGCAACTCCACAGCCGACCCCACCTTATAGTTTAAACTTTGCGTCATGCCTTCGTCGGGCGGTGCATCTGGGTGCTGAGTTTTTATTTCCCTACACTTATTTCATCCCATTTTCCAATCGTAGTAAGGAGAATAAGTAAACAGGCAATGTAAAACGGTAGGCAACAGAAATGAAGGCTTGGCAATGCGCATAAACTAGAATATAAGGAAATGTTGTTTGAAGCATTGGTGGCGATCTTTACGAAATCAGCGCCCCACGACGGCGGGGCTGTGAACTAGTCTAACAAGGATTGGGCGGGCGGAATTTCTCCATTGTCTCATTGGTTCGCCGACACACAGGCGTTGCTAGTATTGCTGCAAAGTTACATACTGGGAGCGCCATGGACATTTTCGCACGCCAACGCGTTGGAGCAGCTTACAAGCGCCATTGCCTGATTTCAGTGCTGTCAGAGATGATGAGAGAGCACAAGAATAGGATCTTGCAGCACTGACCTGAAACGCTTCAAATGCTACAATAGCGACGAGACCCACATATCTAAAAGGATGGTTGCCTTGACTAGGTGGGCCGCCTACGTAAATACATGGCGCTGTCCGTTTATGTAGTATCGATGAGAACATGTCACCAAGGGCCAAATTCGAAGCCCGGATACTCTTGCAGGACTTTCTCTGTTAAAGGGTACCTGCTAGCATGGAATGGTTATGGGGTCATAGTAAGCTTTGATTGCCAAAGAGATGAATGGGTGTGAGAGAGTGCAGGTGTGTTGCAATAACGGGATGCACTCGAATTACATTTCATTGTCATGCATTTTGCACTTTACCCGTTCAATGATGTTTATATTGCAGGAATCAGTCACACAGACGAATATAGAACAGAGCTGTGTTACGGCGGCCGTATATTTGCTATTTCGATGAAAACCTTGCGTCTACTACTTACAAAGTAAGAGCGCAACGCGCGTTTAATTGCTTGAGAAGACAGTGTTGTCTTTTCCGAATTTTTCATCTGTGGATAGTTTAACAATCCATGCTCATGGCGCAAACATACACATGAATAAAAAATCCATGAACACAAAACAAAAACGGCTCAGGGGCTCAGCTTTGCAATTAAACTGATAAGTTTGTCTAGCTCCTCTTCTGCGAAGCAGCATTATAATGATAATACTGATGGGCATAGGTGACGGTAAGCAGCACTTCTGGTTTTGCCTAAATTCTCCTGTTGTACGACTTTTTGTCTGCCCTCCACGTTACAGCACTCTATAGATACCCAGAATTTAACCGACGGGTTAAATTGAATTCAAAGACGTATTTACCTGGCAATCAGTAGTGAATTTTAATGATGCGCGTACCGCGCGTTAACGCGCTACCTAGGGCCGTTAGTGCGCATGCGCGTATCGCGCTAAAGGTTCCAGATGGCGCTACATGCCCGCCAGCTGCCGGCGCGCCCGCCACATCGGTGCCAAATAGCCAGTGCGCGCTGACGGCGCTTGTTTGCGCTAGCGGTAATAAGCGTTGAGTTGAGTGAAAGGTCATTGCTTGATACAGTTGGGGCTACCCTTGCGAAATCTGTCATTTGCTCCAACGTACTCACTATGATACTAGTGCGTAGTAATCTAAAGGAGAAATATATACAACCGATATCGTTTATGTAATTTTCTTGCATTACATCGCAATCTTCGCCAGTGCATTTTTTTTTTCTACCAGCGTTTCTTTTGCTAAACTCACCTGCATGATACACTACACGTTGTTTGCTCCACTATTTCGTCTTTTTCTTGCAATACCAGGCTTATCGGTAGACAGCTCGAGCTCTATGCTGTTCTGTCATCAGCCGTATAGACAGCACGTGGACAGCGCTACTAATAAAAAAGAAAAGCAGTGAGCGCGGGGGCATTCCAATTTGAGTAATGAGCGTGGCTTGCCTGGAAGTTGAGAGCGATAGGGCTGAGAATACCGGAAATCAGTTGAGCTAAAAGAAGAGCAGCCACGGTCGTTGATCTCGGCGGATCTCGCGTGACCCGGGTCCATTCATCGATCCCAGCCTTGCCGTATCTTCTCTCTACGAGTTCGGTCTCGCTGCGTCGTTCATCTCATGGTCTCCGGTCCGTCTGCCTCGAGGTAATCACTGTTACTCGCGAGAGTATCGCCGAACAGATAATCGGCATGATATTCAAGCCGGGTATGCATTATGGCGGTTTGTTTAATTAAACCAAGAAGTTGTGATTGGGATGTGTCATTTGTGAAGTCTTTGTAAGGCGTTTGTTTTACTTGTATTTTATATATCCTGCTTTCGTTTACTTTTGATGTCTGCCTTTAGCGGGTTTTGGCCTAATATGCCTTATAAATATCACTGAAGTGATCCAAGTTGAGTTTTGCAGCTTTGCAGTCATCGATTGCAAGTTTGTTCAAAGCAGCTTTGAGAAAAGCAGCAACAGTCACCACTAACCGAGACTGGCATCTCCTAATGTTCTGTTGAGAATAAAATTTAAAGAGGTAATATTTTGATTTACTGCGAGATTTTAGTGAAGCAATGCTGACGTTTTTACTGCCTTACTTCTTCAGCTATGTCTGTTCCTGTTTTCCGCTCCTTGTTGCGTGCGGTAATATAATGGTCATAGTTGCTAGTTATATACCTTCTCAATGAAATAAAAATAAATAAAATTGTGATTCACTGCCAACTCAGCTGATGTCGATCGAATGCCATAAAGAACCAATGCCCCTTTTTTCTTTCTTCGCTGTTCTATACGAACCCGTACATTCTTTAGCGCAGCCGACGTGGAGACAGCTATCCCTGAAGTTCTCAGCCTTGCCTCAATAAAAAATACATTACTGCCTTGTGCGAATTTTATTTAGAAGGGAGCTAATTATTGCAAATGGTAAATCAGAAGCAATCGAAATCGGGAAATATATTTTCACTTCTGTCGCAGAGATTTTTTTTTCTTTCCCCACAGTTGAGGGCTAAGATTAACCCCGAGGATAGTGCGCACTCCTCAGGATGTGCTCCCTTCTTGCTCTCGTTGCTTATATACGCACGCGAGCTTTATTCCCTATGCAAGACTCATTAAGTCTGTCTTATCATGCCTATCGGTCTTGTTCAGCGTGACAGCGACTAATTCTTGCTATAGCGGGCAGCTTTTGCTCACTGCTATCGGAACAGGTCGTGTTCCGGGGGAACCTAATTCCCTCTCGGACCCTTATTTCCTGGAGCAGTTTCTTTTGTTTGCCTTTTTTACGTGTTCAGAAAAACCTGCCGTGGGCCGCTAATTCGCCCCGCGGCTCGGCATTTCCTTTTCGTCCTCTGGGCCACTAAACTGGAGCTTTAGACGGATGGGTTTAATTTCGGGAGTCCGATGGGACGACATCCATGTCCGTCCCCTTTTCCATGCATCTCTAGTGGAAACTGGCAGATTAGGGAATTCGTTCCCAAGTCACTTTATTTACGTCACCGCTGTGCCCTCTCAGTTCTTCTCTTAATTGGCTGACGGAAGCAAGGCACGGGGAACCAGTGCGCAGTCCAAGTGACCGTACGGAGGAGTACATAGGTCATGGGTTAACTCTTACAACCTTCGCCCGGAGACGGATAACAAGAATAGCTGGCAAGAATATGGTGCGTGCAATGAGTATGAAGTGCAATCGTTTAGCCGTTCTACATATAGAGGCGATTGATCTTCGGTTGTTTCTTGCTCAGTATAACCAAGTCTTCCGCTTTTGCGCCTCTATATTATCAGCAGCATTATCAATATCCGCCACGATTGCGCCATTGCGCCGGTACTGTTTCACGTTGCCCATAGTTGCCTACCTAGATGCTCTTTAGTAATAAAACAGTATAAAATCGCGCGTGAAACCCAACTCATACATTCTCGTTCTTAGCTTTCCCTTTTGTGTCCTTATTTAAAATGTTAAACATTTGGAGCATCTTTTTCTTATTATCCTAATTGCAAGATATATTTGATTCAACACCAGGTGGCTTTGGTATCTCACATTCTTTGTTCATAGAAGCTCCTGTTTTGATTGATGTTTTCAAACTGCAACGCCAGTTACACCATAATGAGCGCTGAGTGATCAGTGCCTGCAAACTAATGGCTTGTCTAAGCGATTGCGTTGCGCCGAATCGCTTGGTGACACAGCTGCGTGCGTCTCAATAAGCGACAATGCCCGGACGGCGCTACCGAGCGGCTCTATATTTTTGTTTGCTTATTCACACTAACTGTTTGCTATTGCTAGTTGAAAACGTTTTGCTAGTTCACAAAACTGCAGACCGCAGCGCTGTCCAAGAAGCATGCTTTCGTTGCATCATTGGGTCTATTGGACGCGCAGTCTGCTTACAATTGCTGCCAGTTAACATCGCAATCTTTTTTATCTGACCGCGAAAATTGAACGCGAAGTTGGTGGATTGTGGGAAAAATGATACTGGCCAAAAGAAAACCTCTCAGAATAAAGAACTCTGCTACTCTTGCGGCTCCTTTTGATCCGAGGGAGAGGCGTCTACAGACGATATGTTTTCCCAACGCAGATTGCGATTGTCGCGTTACACACAGACGTCTTGCTCTGTTGCACAGCAGTGAATCCGACCATGAGGAGAAGGCGGCGCGCTGCTCTGGAGCGATCCCAATCTCAGAAAAGGGGCTGCTGCCTGTGAGCCCACACGCAGTACGCGCACGTGGCAAGACCAGTGGGAACACGCACTCCAATCCGAGCTAGAGAAAAAAAAAAAAAATCTGAGCGTTGCAAGTAGACCAGTGAGACAGGGGTATAAAAAAAGTAAAGCGAGTAATAAACTTAAGTAACAGCCGAAAGAGAGTGGTGTGTGCGAGAGGCATAACGTAGAAAAAAAAACAAAAAAACAAGAGAGTGAACTCAAGTAAATGCTAGACCGAGGGACCTGCGGCAACGATCAAAGTTGCGGCTTTCTTTATAACGGCGCGCCGCGATGTCGAGGGAAAAAAAGATCCAAAAGAGTCGGGTTGTCACGAAGGACGTGTTTCCCTTCGCTAATGAGCGGTTGCGGAGTTCGCTAACTTTTTAGCGATTTTTTTTTTTTCGGGGGGTCACCGAAGCTTTCTGGGATCAGGATCAAAACCCACTAGAAACCGGGGGAAACGCTGCAGGCCGGGATATTTGAGAAGGCACGTGCGATGAAGATTCGTTCGCTCTTTTGAAGCTTGCCGCGGTCTCGTAGCTTGAGGCTCTCCCGATCTCTTGCTTTTTCTTGGTCTGATCCCAAGTTTATCCCAGACACGAGCCGATTCGAGGACTCCTTTCTCGTGGTGTAACAAATGCCCGGGTTTTGGTGCCTGTTGTGTTGTTGGCGCCCCCCCCCCCCCCCTTCCCCCCTTCCTTTGCTTATTTTGTCTGCGACAGAGCCCGCGTTCAGGTTAGAGAGAAGAAACAGAAATCGTGCATAAGAAATGCTATTAGGCCTTTCGGTATACGTTACCATTTGGGCGGAGTATCGTGAAACTAATAGGGAGAATCTTCGGCTGATTTCTAATTCTTTATTTTTTAGGGAGTGTTGGTTGGAAATATTCGTAGTAGATGTCCTTTATTGAAGATACGGCTTTCGTAAGCAGTCGGACCAACAAAAAGGCGCATTCGGAAAGTACTAGATTGCTTCTTACTCGTTTCTTACGCGTGATTACAGTTCTCGGCATTCGTGTAAAACTATTTCATGCAAGAAAACCCAAGCTAACAGTCCTTCAAGCTGTAAATGTTTTCAAAAGAGAAAAAGAAATTATTTTCGACGACTTGATTCTAATGTACAACAGTGGAGGGGTGCAGACAGGACAGTTTTCATGCATCAAGGAAGAGTAAAGGCTGCTCTAAATGATCCTTGTACATCTTGGAAGGAAAGTGCATGATAAACATCCGTTACATTAGTACCTGATTTTTTTTATTGATATTGTTAACCCTCGCTTGAGGGTTGATATAGGGAGGGCATAAAATAAAATACAATTCATAACATATTATAACGACGTCAAGTAGTCAAGTTGTACGCTGTCTATACAAAACATCAATGGATCGTTCGAATTTGTGCACATCCGTCTGCTCAACAACCTCAACTGGCAACGCATTCCAGGATTCAATAACATCAGGAAAAAAGGAGTTGCGGAAAACACCAACACGTGTGACATAAGGCTTGATTGCTCTCGTGTGGTTTGTTCTGGCGCTCCGTTTTCCCGGGGAGTGAATATATCTATCGTTGCTTATATTTAAGTATCCTTGGAGTATCTGATATAAAAGCTTTAACATGGATTTTTAACTTCGATTTTCAAGTAACTCGAGTTCACATGTGTTTAATATTTCCGTCACTGAGTCCGTTCTTCTGTACCTTGACAAAATAAAACGAGCGGCCATTCTTTGAATACGTTCCAGTTTATCTTTTAAAGCGTTTTGGTGGGGGTTCCAGACAGCACAGGCGTACTCCAAAGATGGGCGTATGAATATTTTGTAGGCTGTTAATTTGACATCTTTTGTTGCATATTCTAATTAATTTCTCAAAAAGTAAAGTTTTTGTGAAGCTGTTGAGCACACAATATTAATGTGTTTATGCCACTGAAGGTTATGCGTAATTGTGACTCCTAAATGTTTGAAGGTATCAACATTTTTAGTTTATTGTTTCCAACGTTATAAGAATATAACCTAACACTCTTTTTATTTGTTATACGCGCGAAAGTTGATTTGGTGTAGTTAATTTCCATGTCCCATTTCTCGCACCAAAGATGCAAGGAATTAAGGACTCGGTTTATTTTGATCTGGTCGTCACTTTGAGTTATCGAGAGTAAATTAAACAATCGTCTGCAAAAAGCTTTAACTCAGGAGACTCGGTAACGTCGTTAATATCGTTAATATAAATTAAAAACAATAATGGAGCTAGAACCGACCCTTGAGGAACGCCAGAGAACACTTAATGTTGAAGAGAAACAGTCACCCATACGCACAACTTGCCTGCGATTGTTCAAATAAGCTTCAATCCACTTCAGAATAGTTTCACTAATTCCTGCTTTATGTAACTTAAAAAGTAATTTACTGTGTGGAACTTTGTCAAATGCTTTTGCAAAATCTACGCTAATGACATCAATTTGTTCTTGGGCATCTATGGCTGAACTAAAATCATGTATTGTTTCTATGAGCTCTGTTATGGTTGATAGTCTTTTTCGGAACCCGTGTTGGTGCTGATAAAAGTAATCGCTATCCTCAAGAAAAGTTAATATATGTTTACTTATAAAATGTTCTAAGAGTTTACAACTGAAACTTGTCAAGGAAATTGGGCGATAGTTATTTGTGATTATTCGGTTACCGCTGCTGTGGCCTACGAGATTGTCTATAACCAGCTACAAATAATCTTTGATGCAGGATCAGCATCATTAACTTAACTACGCACACTTTAGGGAGAGAGCGTCTCTGATAGCCCTCCAAATAATGCTGTCTTTTCGTTGCTTCTATCTGGTCACCAGACGTTCTGTTGCTTTCGGCTGCTTTTGTCTTGTATAGGAAACCATTCTTTTACAGCAAGGGGACATCAATTGTCTTCTCTTCGTAACACGTCGCTATACATGCCTTGCCAATTTTGATTTCCTCTTAATTTAAACTGTGGTATCGATATTTGTGACTGGCAATAGGGTTTTCTTGGCAGGAAATACTGGAGTGGGTTGCCATTACCTTCTCCAGTGAATCACATTTTGTCAGAACTCTCTGCCGTGACCTGTCTATCTTGGGTGGCCCTACACAGCAGAGCTCACGACTTCATCGAGTTTCGCAAGCCCCTCCGCCACGACAAGGCAGTCGGACACGACTGAACGACTGAACTGAACTGATCGATATTTGTAGTATGAAACAGACATTCTGTTCATTTTGATCCGCTTCAAAAAGGCCGATAATTTCTCAAGGACTCCTTGCAAACCATGCGCTGAATTGTGCAGTATAGGCCTGTAGGGTCCTGCAGCATCGCACCGGCCAGGTTGCCCAAATCTCCCCTCCCCAACCTTCCCCTAATCCCAACTTCCCCTACCCCCTGGTCACCAAGAGTGATGCCACAAAGATGGCTAACATAAGACGTGACCAGTACCCCCTCCCCAAAAATAAACCATAGTCACCACCACCACCACCACTCAAAAGCTTCTCCTTGGAGAAACGGAAGCGTGATCCTTCGCTGTTTTGGGCCTGGTGCGATAGCTGTTCAATTTCTGCGTTTCATTCAAGCGTTCCCTTCAAATCGAAGAAAAAGAAGTCGCGGTGACCGCACTTCAGTGCGCGCTAGTTTTCCTCGTCTTTTTTTCTTTTGTCTTCTTTCCTTTTGCTTTGTGCCCCGCCGCTAATGTCGCCTGCGCAACTTTTGTGTTCCAAAAGAGGGTAAGGGGGTAGGAATGGTCATTACCGCGTTATATGCAGCCGCAGACCGCGCATGCGTCAGGCCGTTCGGCCAGGCGGCAAATGAGCTCTTAATTGAAGGCATATGAATGGGGCGTATAGCGCGAAAGAAAGAGGGAGCGAATTTATGCAGAGTTTTAACAAAGGCGTCTGCTAATGTAGTCCGCGGCACGCGGTGCAGCACGATACTCCAGCCCTTTGTTGCCAACGGTATAATAAACGCTGTCGCTGCATCTAAGCGCATTTGTGGAAAGGAGCCTATGTCGGTTAATTGTTGGCATGTAGAATTACTCATTTGCAGTAGAGAAGGCTTTGGATGACTGGCTGAGGCTGGTTTAGCCATCCTATGTACCAAAAAGGAGTGTAATCAATTGCACAGTCGTTAAGAATTTTGCAATGTTTGAGGCGTTCTTTCATTTCCTAGGTTTTCTGAATTCTCGGGAAAGAACGGTCATCTTCCCGACCATTCAGAAATTTCAAGGTTCGTCCGGACCGAGCACTTATTGTTCGTTAGCAGAACACAAATTTTTAATTATGCTTTAGCGCCGTTGTTTCGCTGCTGCTATATGGGCACCCGCACACGTCGAGGCTGTTGAACTCGTGTACACTGAGTATAGAGCTCCGGCTGGGGCGCATTAGTTATATCCCCCCTCGTCATACATAGCCGCGCTTTGGACGCCCCTTTGTGGAAGAAGTTCGTGCGTCTATTCAAAGCGAATAAAGCGCCACAAGTTGTAAAAGGCCGAACACACGTGTTATATCCGCCTCAGTGGGCGTCCCTTGAAAACTGAACCACACTCTTTAATTGGTTCCGCTCTATTTCCTGTCCCTTAACAAAAGCGGTTTCATTTGAGAACAATAACTCGATGCTAGGGCCCCCTTGCTGGCACCAAAGATTAGGAGTATCCTCGGTCGCTGCACAGCTCTATATGAATGTTCGGTGGTTCATACATTAAGGAAAAGGTTTGAAACCTGCTTCTTCGTTCTCTTGAAATAAACTACTGAGCGTAGCTCCGTGCAATTATGTAATAATGTGGTAATTTCTTGAATTTTTAAAGGTTTGCCTCAGCAAAGCTTGACAACTTAGATGCGTCCTTCGGGACCAAAACGAATGCAAAAGTTTTTGCACAACCATAGTGAGCCTTAGGTCACTGCGTGGATAGTCATTGACGAAGCTACCTTCAGAATGACTGCCAAAAAGTTGACAAAGCTGCCTTCATATTGTCCGGTCCATGCATATATCTCCGCCTCCACAAGTTCACTGTTAGAGGCAGTTTAAATAAGGCTTCGTTTACGAGAACAAGAGCAATTCATTTTCTGATCGGGGCGAGTACCTTGAAACGAAAAAGAAAACGTGCCTTAATGAAACCTAACGCCAGTACGACTACCAATAACGCCATCACCAAGTGTCACTTCAGCTTTTCTTCGCTTTCGGGGCAGATTCTCATTATCGAAATCTAGTAATTAGGATCTCTCTTCCTGTCTAAAGAAAAGGCCTCGCGGTGACTTGCTGCGCCTGAGTGTATCTCACAACGTGTGGCGCACTCCAAAACCATTTAGTAGGTTGAGAGCTCGTTAGCCAATAACTTATAATATTGCCGCTATCTATACATGTAGCAGCACGAAATTCAGGAACTCTTGTTTACGTTGTAACATAAGTGCTTGTTCCCGATGGCTACAATCACTGGCGCACTAACACAACCAAATATTTCTATGATTACCAAAATGCCGTGCATGACTGAAAATTCAAACAGGTGTCAGATTGGAGCTGAATTTGAAGACCTATTTTTAGAGGTCTTGAATCGTCGACGGGTTGGTCACCGGATTTGTTGGTTCTTTTTCATTGTCCTGAGCACGCCAGGTTCCTGAGCAGCCATTCACGAAGTGTTCTTCAGTAGCAGCCATGCAGGGCATCAAGCGGCCGCACAAATAGGCTACAACTCGAGATCCGCAGGGTTTCAGACGCTGCGCGGTTTTAATTAGCCACGGTGTATAATAAGGTCGGGCTGCCCTGCGTTCTACGTGCCAGTGCGCAGGGATTACGCGTGTGGTCGGCAAACTGCTACCCATTATTTATCGTCGATTGTTTCCGGCCGCATCTAACGGCGAACATATGTTCTCTGCTCTCGCGGTGGGGTTAAAGTGCACGTAGGAAAGCGTGGTGAGGCGCAGGCTTTTAATGGGATTATCGGAGGGAAGGGGAAAGGGTGCTGCAGATTGCGGGTTGAAAACTTCCGGAATTGGTTCGAAAATCCGAGCTTGTAAGCTTGCCTACGCGAACTTTGCGCGCATAGCTGAGATTAATTAATGGATTGAGTCTTTACATTGTGTATGTGTCATTTGTTCTCGTAGCTTTATAAGTCTGTGGGAACTTTTTCTTCGCCCGATGTGTACTAGTTGCGTTTCGTGAGAAGGCCTGGAGGATGCTTTCTTTGTTCACAAAGTTCTCGCAGCAGTCGGAGTGTTTGGTTACCTTAATGCCAGGCCTTCCACGATTGTTCGTCCCTGCACAAGGTTTTGCGGAAGAGAGAGAGAGAGAGAAAGCTTCATATAAGGAAAAAAAGAAAAATAATCTAGAGCTCCCGTGGTTGGGTCCTCAGTCCAGGACTCCCGCGGCCTTTGCTGCCCTGCTGGCCCGTTCAATCAGTCAAAGCTGGTTTTTCGACTCCGAACTGGACAGCGCAGCCTCCCACTGCTCCGGCGTGGCGTTGTGAATTATCGGCACTGCATCTATTTTCTGGCAGGCCCATGTGATATTATAAATTGTCGGTTTCTGTCCACACCAGGGACACGTGTCCCTGTATACGGTGTTTTGCGGAAACAATTTAGCTATAGAGAAGAGAGCTCGTATAGCAGGAAATAATTTTTTTCAGATTTTGTCTTGCCTTTTAGTGCAGAAATGCAGCCGCGTCCCGCTAAACATCGGGTTCCCCCTTCAAATAAATTTTATTACATTTAAATCGGGCAAACGGCCCAAGGCATCTTCGGAATGGTGTTGATCGAATATTTAGGGGAATCTCCCAAGGTGGAGTAGAGTTGTAATAAAGACGTAATTGGCATCCACCCAAGCACAACCATACGGCTACAAAGGAAGGCTATACAGCTTTCTGAGAAACTTCGTAGTTAAAGAAAAACCGGAAAAGCCGCCACAGAGGAAGCGGGAGGGGGGTTAGGGAAGGAGCGCGCGCTGCCGCAGCTGCGGAGCTGGTTACAGGGACAGCCAACGCCGACGCCAAAGTTAACGACGACGCCGACGACGACGCGAAACGCAGGAACGGGCGCCAAAGAGCTGTGCCTGTCCTGCTACAGGGATCGAACCCGGGACCACTGCCTTTCCGAGGCAGTCGCTCTACCAACTGAGCAAACCAGGACGGTCAGCAGAACAGATGGTAGGGCGACAGTGACTTGATCTATAACTCGAGGTAGGAATGGTGTTGATCGAATATTTACGGGAATCAACCAAGGTGAAGTAGATTTGTAATAAGGAAGTAATTGCTCATTGGCTTTCCTTTCCTTTCCTTTCCTTTCCTTTCCTTTGTAGCCGTATGGCTGCGCTTGGGTCGATGCCAATGCGAAATTACTCCCTTATTGGTATCTTCGGAAATGTCGTTGAAGGGGGCAGCTTTGGCGTCAGTTTATTTATTTATTTCGAACAGTTAAGGGCAACTTCCCGGACAGCACACCCATCGTTCCAATAGTGGTACTATGATGGCAATGTACTGGACCTATATTGAGCCGGACATGGCCCAAAGAGTGCCAACATTGGGCCAATGGATTGTGTACGCTTGGGATTGTCGATATAAGATGATCTCTTACACGATATTCCAGACTGCACGACACATCAGCCTAATATTGCCACTGTGTTGGCAATGCACTGGGCTTATGTAAACCGGACATTGCCACCACCATACCAATATTAGACCAGTGGATCCTGCTGCCTGGGTTAGGCCTCATTTTCGTGTTGAATAGAATGTTTCTATTCATCTCGCTCTTAACTGTAGATGAATTGAGTAATCGAAATTTCCTTCCGACCATATGTGAGCCAGGCTGACTACGAAAACAGCTGTTGTGGGAAGCATTTAATAATGCAGCCAGGTTCGTTATCACGTCAAAAACCGATTGTTGCTTGCGTATACGGAACTGAATCTGCCTTTTTCACAAGGCTGCTTTGCGGATGCGCGATCTTCTCGATACACTGGTTGTAATTCATGGTAGCGACAGAAGCATCTGACAGAGTGGGGCAGTTGTAAAGCGCACACTTGCCACTTTGCAGGACGCCGCTGGTGGTATACCACGTCGGGCCTGCGTCTCCCACGTGCGTTCTTTTTCACCCGGTAGCGGACGGATTTTCGCCACTCCACAGGAGGCAACACATCACGTGAAAAAGGCGGACGGAAACTATGCATGCGTACAGCTGCTGTGCGCCCTAAATTTGGGCTATCGAATGCACCACATATTTTAACCTAACAACATTATCAACTCGTCGGCAAGTGGAATCCTTGAAATTTCTTTACTGCATCATACATGGTCATTATCGGCTGTCGTCTGCCAGTTACATTAATCCAGCGCATCGCATGTCCACAAAGAATTATCATGAACTAAACCTTACCAACTATTTTGCCAGAAGCGATACAGTTAAACAGTTTTTTCCCTCGTACGATCGGGGCATGGAATAGAATACCTGGATCATATCGTTCCCTTCCATTGCTTGAATTTGTTAGGGCAATCAGCCACTATTAATCACTGTCTGCATAATCTGAATTCAATGATTAGTTTGTTTCTGCGTTTGTTTGATTGTTTGCTCAACTGTTTATTGATATTGTACTGTATGATTACCTTACATTTTTTCTTTTCATTTTGTCATTTCTTAAAATATGCACACCCCCACCCCACTCCTGCTATAGCTCCAGATGGAGCTGCAGTATGTACAAATAAAATAAAATAAATAACAGACAAACAGCGGGTCCTTATACAGAAAATTACAGTAAGCAAAACTGGTATTTGGTCGAGATAAAGAGAAATATCTCAGGCAACATGCAGAAATGCTTAAATGAATCTTAGCTTTTAAGCAGTACATAATTTGCACATGCAAGCCAGACCAAAGAATCTCAATGTGTAAAAGGGGCAAAAATTAATAAACACGGCAAGGCACTTTAGAGCAAAGAGAAAATCTTATGCGTGTAATAATTCAATAAGCCTATATGCATAAATGCAAGCTAGTCGAAAACAGTAAGAGAATATACTTGAAGTAGAGAAAAACTAAGTGAAAAAATAAACGCGGCCAGTGGTTTCTTTACTGTAGTTGTGACAGACCCTCGTACGCTTAGTGCAACTCACTGCGGTATTGGTGTCGGACCAATTGAGCGAACTATCCACAGATGACACTCAATTCGGAGGCCCTGCATTCCGCACTGGCTTCGACCTGTCACCGTTATTGGACTTGCTAGCGGTCATAACAACTTTGCCGTTAATGCCACATCTGTGTCAAAGAGTCAGCTGTTGAGCCCCGCTTTGATGAAGGTAACAACGACCAAACGAAGGGCACGATATTGAAAAGGCGTAACAAAACTCACAAAGGACAGAAGCAGAGAACTAGCCGCAAAAAGCTGAAAACACCGCGAGCAAGGGAAGCCGAAGGAAAAAATAAAAAGTAGCGCAAACACTGCAAAGCAAACGGAAGGTCACGCTTGCAGTCGTAAACGACCCCCCAGGTTAGGGACGAGATTTCGTGTCTCTGCTATCTCGCACCGTCGCCCGCCACTTCGGAGAAGCTCTTTCTACGGACGCGACCTAGACTCCTTCTCTGAGCCCAGGGACTCCCAAACTTGTGCTGTGTTTTTATTCTTGAGTGTTTTTCTTTTCTACATGGGAAGTTCACGCGGCGCGGCTCTGGCTTTACGACAATCTCTGACGGCGAGGATGATAGCGACGCCTCTTGGACCGTATACGGCCCTGCCTGGGGCCTCTCTTGTGTCAAATGGCTGCCGACCCTTTATTGGCTGTTCGCCGCAAATGGAGGAGTGCACTGAGGTTTCTCGCTTGTATCGGTCTCTTTTGGTTCGATTTTCTCTCATTTGGCGTTTTTACTTACTTTTGCTAAGCCTCGAGCCTTGGACCGCGTGTCATACTTAATGGCGTACGTGGGAACGTGAACGGTAGCGCAATTTTCGGGGACATCGGTGTCTGTGGCAAACAAGGCAAGAGATATCGCTTGCAGGAACGCCCACGGCGCTTCCGGTACAGCGTCGTTTTTTGCTCTACTGTTTGCTTCAGACGACCAGGGAGTATTTGTGTGCTATCGAAAACACCTCTTTGATGAGCATGACGGCCTTCGACAATAACGCCCAAGTCATCCATAGAATCATGGATATAAAACAGGTAATAAATGCAATTCAACCGTATTTTGGAGCTAGTAATTTGTTTTTTGATCATAGCTCTTTATGATTCCAGATTCCTTCCTTTGACGTCAGGGGGAGTGCTGTGTGGAAAAGCAATCTTATGGTCAGCTTTAATTTCACGAGCTGGGCAAGCCAAGTGGCAGAAGAAAAGACGCAAATAATAATTCTCGCAAAATATAGCTTCGGGAACCCATTCAAAGGTTGACTGAGGAGGGTGATTAAAAAATATCAGAAGTTCTCATCGGCCTGCAGCAGCCGATCAACGTTCAGGGACTGTTAGTTATCCAGTTACCATGGCAATGATGATGCTAATGGAGTAACACACCCTTGAATGCTAGCAACCAGACGGCTACATCATCATAATAATAATAATCATCATCATCATTAGCCTGACTGTACCCACTGCAGGGCGAAGGCCTCTTCCATATTTCTCCAATTACCCCGGTTCTGTGCTAGCTGCATCCACTTCACCCCTGCGAACTTCTTGACCTCATCCACCCACCTAACTTTCTGCCGCCCCCTGCTACGCTTTCCTTCTCTTGGAATCCAGTGTTTTACACTAAGCGAGCATCGGTTATCCTCTCTTCGCACTACATGTCCTGCCCATGCCCATTTCTTCTTCTTAATTTCAACTAGAATATCAGTAACTTGAGTTATTTCTCTGACCCACTCTGCACGCTTTCTATCTCTTAATGTTACCCCTACCATTTTTCGTTCCATAGCCCTCTGGGTTGTCCTCAACTTAAGTAGAACTCTCTTGGTTAGCCTCCACGTTTCAGCCCCATAGGTGAGTACAGGTAAGATGCAACTGTTGTATACTTTCCTCTTGAGCGATAACGGTAAGCTGCCAATCATAATCTGCGAGTGCTTGCCAAATGCGCTCCATCCCAATCTTATTCTTCTTGTTATTTCCTTTTCATGGTCCGGATCTGCGGTTACTACCTGTCCTAAGTAGACATATTCGCCTACTACTTCCAGTGCTTCGCTACCTAACGTAAACTGCTCTTCCTTCCCGAGGCTGTTGAACATTACCTTAGCCTTCTGCATATTGATTTTCAATCCTACCTTTCTACTTTTCCTGTCTAGGTCATCAATCATTCTTTGTAATTAATCTCCTGAGTTACTTAGCAAGGCAATGTCATCAGAAAATCGCAGATTACTGAGGTATTCTCCATCTACTCTTATCCCTAACTGCTCCCATTCCAAGTCCCTGAATACTTCTTGTTACTTTCTTTATGCAGAACTATGGTTGCTGTGCAGCCACTATATATATTTTCCAGCACTTTCAGGTACGGCTCGTCTACCCCCTGATCTCGCAACGCCTGCATCACCGCCGAGGTTTCTGCTGTTTATTTTGGCTTGGTTTGTGTTTCCATCAAAGTGAGATATCAGAAGATATCAAGCATCTCTGTACTAAGATGACTCACAGTTTATGTCGGTAGCGCAAAACCAGCTGAGGAAATAACGGACAATGTGAAATCCGAGGTGTTTTGCACTATTATTCCATCTACGAATCAAATCTTCATCGATTAAAAATGTCATCCCAAACAGAAGATCATTTCACTTGGTCCGCGCAGTTCGCGCAAGGTTTCTAGCTTGCATCCAAATAATTTATTCAGCATCCTTTTCACACAAAAGCTACTAGGAGAGAAAGAAAAAGGCAGCTGTACAATTAGCTTGACGGGTTAACATGTCAACGCTGCAAAGAGAGGACAGCTGTGCCGACTGTATACGCATATCACTTCACGCGTAAGTGACGTAGCTGCGTTTAATGCCCCAAACGACAGATGCGACGTAAAAGAGGCACAAACGCTTGCAGTGAAATAAGTGCTGATGATTGCGAACTTTCTCTTCGATTAGCTAAAACATGTGCCTGAACCAGAAAACTATAAAACAAGAGCGGTAAAATACCGTAGAATCCTGTAATCGCACTGTGGATAACTCAGGCGGCACTTAGAATAAGCTTAACAGCCTAAGACAGCTAAAAAAATACAAGGTATGGAAGCTCTCAGCAAAAAAAAAAAAAAAAAAAAAAAAAAGAGAAAAAGAAAAAGAAAACAAGGACGAAAATGCCGAAAACTGCCAACCTGGTTCGACCGCGCTGCTTAGGCTGAACACACTGTTTCGGCGGGAACTGCGGTGCGGATTAATTTTTATGGCACCATTTCCTGGGAGCGTGACGCTGCCTCTCTTCTTAGTACTCCCCGAGTCCCTCTTTACGGTCTTGCTAGATGGCGCTAGGAGACACCTGTTACTCGCCTTGTAATAACCTACGCTGTGCGCCCTCATGTTCCGCTCCGCGTGGCTTCTTCCGGACTTGACTTTGTAAGCTTCTTACAGCGAGGCTTAACCGCGGGGTAGTGCGGTTTTGTGACAGCGAGTGAACAGTGCGGCAGAAAGGTCATCCCAACGTTTTCTTCTCTCATAAAAATATCCTTCGCTTTGATAATGCTTACACGAGTCCATTATGAGCAACTTCAGCTCAAGTCACCGTCTACACCATCTGATCCTAAGCTCAGGCACCTGTAACAAGCAAGAAGGTTAGGAAAACCGAGCAAGAATGCGCAGTTAACAAAGTTTTGCGTGGTTAAAAGACAAACGGCAAACCTGATGTGATCGTCTGCGGTAATTTTAAGCATGGTAGCGTGGTTGTTCGAAATAGCTTCTGCCATGCAACGAGCTGCTCGGACTAGCATCTAAGGTGCATAATATACATCACTGTGCACAGAGCGTATTATCCACATGTGGATTTAGGAACTGCATGATCGGGCTTTATTAGTTCTGGAAACTTTGGTCATCCACATAACGGCCTCCCTTTTCAACAATAGCGTATCCAATTTTACGACTCCAGATTACGAACGCTGCTGGAAAAACCAACAACGCTCCCATCTCACTAACAAGGCTTTAAACATCTTCAGAGAAAAAAAGTTGGCCAGAAAAACAGGAAAATATGTATAACAAGATTACCTTTAGTAATACAAAACAGGTTGCTTCTTGATGCACCAAGCTCGATCTGCCATTCGACAATTTTATTTCCAGTAAAATACACTCATAAATACACTCATTTAATATAAATTACGAAGCATAGCCAACATTGCTCGTTAATGAGCGGCGTTAGAGAGAGCATGACACTCATCCTACAATGAACAGCGGCTTTTGCGCTTGGAGGCCTTCCGCGAGAAAATTTTTGTTGGCGTCCCCAAAGTCGATCGATCTATAGCTGCCGTTGTTAAATCGGCGACCACCCCTAATGGTGGCAATTATTCTGCATTCAAAAAGAAGGGGGCCGCGAAGCCGCCTGGAGAAGAGCTGTCCCGGAAGCCCCCTCGCTAGAGCGCATGCGCAATCGATAAGTGGCTCTCTCTGTGGCGGCGCCTCGGCTTCAGCTTCAGTTAAGGCAAACGCTCGCGTCGTCTGCTGCTGGCGTCTTCTGCCAGCTCCCTGTCGTCTGCACACCCATGCCGCTAGCGATGGCGGAAACATCCACCCACATTCTGCCCCCCCTTCAAACTGCGGCAGAAACTTTCCTTTGGGTGATCGTTGTGCTTTTCTTATATTGTAATTTTGGGCTGGGTTTTCTTCCTGGACAGATTTCATTCAAGTTACTTTAGGTTTTGCACTTTTCCAATTTCTTTTTTGCACACTCTCCAGCGCACATATTCCTCTCTGCTTCAAGCATGAACAGCCGTGCCGACATTTTCTCTCGGAATGTGCTATCTTACTATCCTCTTTGTTCGCGACAAGGTCGGGCGTCGCCAAAGGGACAAGAGCACATTCTGTTCCCGACCTCTTCGATGTACCAGCTTGCCTAGTCTTCATCGTCTTGATGCGATGTCTGCACTGTGTCGACCGAGAAAGCGGGGGGCTACACGCATTCGCTTTATCAGATTCGCGAATACCGTTCTTTCACTCTCCATCTGTACGTCTAGTTTCTTCTTTCAACTTCTGTCGTTCTCTCGCGTCCTCGGCGAGCTTCTGGCTTCTGTCTCTCAGACGCCGGAAGGCTTCGTTGATCTCGTCCGAAGTCAGCGTTACGGATATGTTTGCGCGCGGCACCATTTAGTTGCTGCGGCTCGCTCTAAAACTTCGCCTCCTTCCGGGAAAGGTGGCGGCGTAATCCTTTTAAGCGCCCAGCGAAGACGACGAGAGGGATCCGACGTTTGACGCGACACAGCTTCTGTGTGCTTATCTGATTACCTTGAGCGGAACGAAGCAAACAAACACGTTGCTGAGATGATTGATAGGATGTTACGGTTGAATAAAAGATAACAGGGAACGCAGAAGCGCGCTTGACTTATAGGGGTGTAATTTGATTTCAAGGCTGAAGTCTGTCACGTATTTTTTGTCTTGGTTCTTTGTAGAAAGGCTCATTTTAAAGCGAAAATCGCAACTTTAAGCTGTTACTACGCGGTCTGAGCTTGACCCTAGTGCTTCAAAACTACTGAAAGTCTTGTTGCATATTGTGGATAGTTCAATTTCCTACGCTGCAGTTTGTGGCGCACAATTAGTAAACACGCACAGCTACTTTTGCTACCTAAGTGGCTTGGTATTTATTATACGGCTGAGCAAAAAAAAAAAAAGCATTTTTTTCTCCTAGTGCCTTAGGGGTGCTTGTCAAGTTGTCTGTGCTTGCTGTATAAATGAATCCTATACTCGGTGGGTAATATGCGTGAAAACAAAAATGCGCAGTTGAGGTATTCTGTAGTGTGCCCTGAAATAAACCAAAATCTTAATCTGCTTTCAGACCCATGCGGTTCACACTGGTCTTGGAGAAAGAATTTCTCTTAACCAGATACGCCAACCGAGTACTGAAGGCACAGCAAAGATGAAACCTGCGCAATCAATAATTCTCCCTGGTGTTCTCAAAGTTCTCTATTTTTAGAATGCAGTTACCCCGTTCGCATTTTATTTACGCGGAGTATCTACACACGGTCGTCATATTAGCAACTCATCGAGACATATCCGTCACTCATTTAGAAACTTGCGCTATTAAGACGCAGCTAAAATTTTTATACGTCACAGGAACTTTCGCCTTGCTTACAAAGCCGACGCAACGAGCGGCGTTAGTCTTAGAGAAAATGCACTTTATTCCTCTAGCGTGGAGAAAGGGAGCAGCTCTACGGTGGCGACAAACTGCCGCCCATTTGTGCGGTGCTCTCCACAAAAAACCCGCTGATCACAATGTAACACGCGTCATAAAGCTCGCCTGTGAGTTCTCGGAAGGAAAGCTTGGCTTGCAGCGGCATCTGGCACTCTCCACTTTCACCACCAGGGAGAATATGTGCGCATACGGCGCAAGGGTAACAACTGTGCAAGAACTTTCACTACAGTATGGTGTACTAAAACGCGCCACCAAAACTCTATGCTAAGGACACAGCACGTTCGCTCTCGCCATCGGCTTGGTCCGTGTGGAGACAAGTGCGATTCATTTTTGTATGAACGCTCTTGCACTTCCTTGTACATTTGGAGACAAGCAAACGCACAGAGTTTGCGATGATTGCACGTGGTTGCGTGCTTGTTTGCGTGGTTGTACAGCTGACTCCTCTAAAATATATGAAGAAACGATGTACAGATAACAATATGAACCGATGGCGCCAAATTGATATTGCAGGAACTTTTTGATATTCACTTTCTATTGGTCGCCTTCCCGCTGTGTCCTTGAATTTGATTTGTCCATTACCGTTTTGTATTTCTCTGAGTTCTTCTGTTGGTCGTAGTCTTCCGGGGAGTGGGTTGTCCTCTAAGAATGCTCAAGGTGCTTTCGTTACGTTGCCGCATTAATTTGTGGTTGGTATAGTTACTTGAAGACGGGCTCTTTTGTACGGGGCGTCCTGGAATCTTCAATTTTTTTTTGTCTTAGACGCCGACGCTTCGGGCAAACATTGTTTGTTATTGATTTCACGAAAAAAGAGAGGCCTTGCCGGAGCATGCCCTGTGGATTTGGTTGGGTAACCGCCTGGAAGTTACATTTAATGAAACTATTCTATACTATTCTATTAGTTATTGACAGTGTAAGCGCTGGCAAGGAAACTTTGCGGGCAAAGCACCCAAGACGGTTTGTGAGCGCACGCTAATTCTCGTAATAATTCTACCCTTTTCTTCCTCTCCTGCTCTCGATGTTCCGTTGCTCCTAAAGATGCCCTCAATTGCAGCACCTTATCGCCTTCTTCGCGAACTTTGCAAGAACGCTTCCGGCCGTTGCGTCTTCCGAGCGAGGGCTGCTTCCCTCCTGTCTTTGACTTCCGGCTGACGGCGAGAGCATTATGCGCTCGCAGCTTGCGGTGTTCGGGATTCCGCAAAGGAGAAGGCTCCTCGCACGCTCCGAATGCTGCTGCTTCCCAGCCGCGCTAATCTTCTCGAGTCTGGATATAACGATCCCGCGGCAAGCATTCGTTACCTGATTCCGCTGTTTTCTATCGCATAAATGCTGTGCGTTTGTGACGACAATAGTTGTTGTGATTCCCATAAACAACTTTGGTGCCCACTGTAATCAGTCAGCGAACAGTTAGGTGATTAGATGTTCTTTCAAAAAAAAAAAAGAACAAAATGGTGTGTATCGCAGCCCGTTCTTTTTTTTTTTTGTTCTACCAAACTACTGCCCTGTTACTGTAACGTGCTCCACGGCTATGTTTACTGCTGAGAGTTGAATAAACCTTCACGCTCGCAGAACAAAGTACCCCGTGCGCGGAATAAATAAGAATGCTACGGAAGAAATTAAGAGGATTGGCCAGGCACTGAGGAATCTTGACGACCAAGATACAGTACGTCGAAGGGCTTGTGAATACTAAACCTATTAACGAACATTTACCCACCGCAAAAGTTCTCTTTCTCGCGCTCTGTCACACACACACGCACACACACATACACACACACACACACACACACGCACGCGCACACACACGCACGCACGCACGCGCACACACACACACGCACACGCACACACACACACACACACACGCACGCACGCACGCACGCATGCACAGATTTATGGACGAAGTTTCAAAGCGGCGGAGATTTCGTGTTTTAGCTTCCACGGGATCACAGTGGTTTAAAAAGTGGTAGCTTGCTCTAGGGTCACCATAGTGTAATTCTCCTTATTACATATTCAGTAGGAGGAGCGTTAGCGTGTTCACTAACGCGGGTCGAGAGAGTTTAAGTTACCGTGATCCGCGATCCGCTACCATGATTCGCCAGCGCGCGTTCCATTGCCCATGCCCAGATCCCTCTTGACACCGATAGATGGCGCCACACACTGGACGTCTGCACGCAGACCGACCACGTCGGGACCAATCAGCTTGTGCCCGCCCACGCGCACAAGCTGATTGGTAGAGGGTCACGGTGGCGGATCGCGGATCACAGTAAACTAAAGCTCTCTAATACTGAGCTTACAGACCAGAACGTGCATCCTTTCTCAAGCCTCCGACGGCAGTCAATAAAGGAGTATGCAAAGAATCGAAATTCCGGGGTGGGTACCAAACGTCCATAACCTGAAGTCGAAAGGACAACGAAGACGAGCAATTGGCTTAGAACAGGAGTCAACTGCGCATTTGTAATAATCGAAGCGAAGAAATATGAACATCAGTACATCAGTACCGATGCTCATCAGTACAGCTAACGGCGATTGCCAAAATGTTTTAAATTACGCATCGTTTTCTTAATTTTCCTCTGACCCGCGATGTTCTTCAATTTCTTCCCCTTTATGTCATATCTCTTCTTTTTGGTTTCATAGCGCAGTGATTTGCGAGCCTCGATGGAACGCAATAATTCATTTGCACGTCGGATGCATTGGAAGCGCGGGTGGCCCTGGAAATCAATTAGGCCTTTCCCTGCGTTCTAATTAGGCACTTCGGCATTCATCATCTCTCGCTGCGCGATGCTTTGCTCTTAACGGACGATCGCTATCTATTAGCTTTCCTTACTTTTTCTTCGCCTTATTGCCCTCCGTTTAGGCTGCGGTATCGTGGCGAGGTTTCGAATGTAAAAACGGGCTAAACTATACTATTACACTGGACGCCAAGAGCTTGCCTAGGAACTCAGTGTGGCAAAACTGAGCCAATAATATGTACTAGTAGCGCAGACAGGCACGGACAGAGGGAAGGAGACAAACAGAGCACTCCGTGTCTGTCTGTGCTACTAGTAGATATCTCAGTGGACCATCAAATCGCCCATAAAAAACTATTCTGAGCCAAAACCCTCGCGAGCACTTGATTTAAAGGCTGATATCGGTGACCTCGCAGTCTTTAGAGCGCCTACATCAGTTAGATGAGTAACTCTTAGTACTCATACGAACTTTCCAACTAGTTCGAAAGGCTATCAGGATACGAGGTATAATATGCTTGAACTTTGCCAGTGTGCTTATTGGGCCTGGAGTATATATTCTCAAAATAAATAAAAAAGCAATTCGTTTATTGGTTTATTCTATCTGTACTGACGGATGTACAGTATGTGAAAGCAAAAGTGGACGAAATATGGTGTACGTACATGAATAACCTATGGCGCATGCAGTGTGTGATTGTTGCTAGTATATATTTTATATTAGCAATATTGGTGACCTCATAATGTGAAAATAGGTGTTTTCAGCAACATTTTTTTTGGTTTTACCGATTCCAGCGAATAAGCAGACTCAGGATAAGCTCCCGGACCAGGTGGATACTACAGATGGCTGAAGCACACATTGTTTTCCAACTTCTAGCGAGAACTTATGTCGCCTTATTTACATCGCGAAGAGAAGTGAGTGTCAAGCGTGCTGGGAAAACATTATTTTCACCTTATATTTAGCATTTTATGGCGAGTATGTATTGCTTTGTTGAATTTAATTCGATGTTATGTTTTATTATTTAGCCCTCCTTGTCGGCTCACAGCTGGGATTTTCCGCAAACGTTTTTATTAATGTATTCCTCTCGTATTTTTATCCTTTCTATCCCCTAAATTAGGCCAAATGTCCTGTTGACAAAGAAAAGAGTAATATTACTTTCGCCACTTATCCAAGTTAAGCTGCCCACGCGTTTAACCATTGATCTTTACTGTTCGGCAAAAGTGACCACCCCCAAGAACCTCTTGATTCCTGACATCTAGGCAAGAAGAGCTGCTTTGAAATTGAATAATTTTGTGGCTTCATTAAGTCCATACACAAGGACTATAAGTTCCAGTGCACATAAATGTAGCCTGATTATGAGAGTAAAATGAATTGCATTTATTTCACCTTATTTTAACCGGAGCTTGCGTAAAACATTCAATCTACTTTTTCTGCCACATCTAGTCCCAGCTTATAAACATTAAGTAGTTGGACAGCGCCTAATTCTGGAACTTTTCTTCGGTAACCCTTACTACTGAAAAGGTTCCTTGTGTTGAGCACGTAACAAAACGAGTTACAGCAAGCATGAAGAGCACATTTTCTTTCGCCAACTCTTAAAAGATGTAATAGGGCGTTTATTGACGCTCAGATGGAGAGCTGTGAGGACAGGACCTTGCAACGGCGAGCCCAGCGTACTTCTTCTTTGTCTTCGTCGCACAACGCACAGGTGCATGTCGATGGCGATGACTATCACAGTACATTTTCCCCCCGGGTAAAAAAAAGGAGCCATCCTGGCGACTTATGGCGCGGAAAGCACAGCGGGGTCATAGAATGGCTTCAATCGGTTCACGTGAACTGTCTCACGACCACGGCGACGCAAGTCCGCAGAGGGCGTGACGGGCTTGTTACGACCGTGCATCCGCATTTGCGCGCTCTATTGTTCGCCTGTGGGCATGAATAAGTGCTGTGGATATGTGGTGATGGTCCAATGGCTCTAAGTGAGCCTGTTTCCAGGAATCCTGTTTTGTAAGCCGGTTTTGCTTTGTGGACACCCTGCAAATGCCAAATTGACCCTGTCAAGAGAACGTCTGGCAAAACACAAAGAAACGTCCCCCTGCGGGAAATAGCAGGAAGTGCTTTCTTTCTTTTGTTCACCCTTCCAGTCGAGAAGTGCTATCCTCCAGTGATGAATGCCTCCTATCCAAAGGAGACCACAGAGTGACATGTCCGCTGACGTGCAGGACAAGAAAGGAGCATGACGCATACGGCCATTAAGTGATTTCCCGGGAATGCAGGAAAGATTTGCAATTGTCGAAAACGAACAATGCTGGGAGCGTATGCGGCGCCCATGTGCACTTGGGTTTCTGAGAAGTAAATCCACTTGCCGGAACCAGCTGCCTATCGATTCTTGGCTGAAGAATAGAAATGTACCTCCTCGCCGTTCCCAAGCTTTTCCCGCCAGCAAGTGACCAGGCTCAACGAAACAATGCCGGGCCAGTCAGTGCTTCGGACCATCAGTGCAGTGATGTGTTCGATTGGATGCCGATATCTGAGGGGCGTGCCCTGGATTTGGTTGGTCAGCATCTTCAGAGAGGGGCTGGACATAGGGGGTTTTAAGGACGCTGCAGAGCACGAAATGGCTCTGAGCCCTGGGTAAACGGCTCATCCAAGACGCTTCTCGCTATGAACTCTTAACGCTTGCCATTTTGCTGATGTACCCTTCTTTTTCGTGTAAATAATCTTGTAAATAAGTTTCTCAAAGTGCCATTAAACCTGCTTGTACATATTTCACCAACTTCGAAGATTCAATCCTACTTCAACCCCGAGTCTGCACGCTACCAAGTGAAGGCCGGGTCGACGTAGCCCCAGCGTCACGACAACTGGTGACCAGCGGTGGGATCTGAATCTACAAGCCACAACATCTGATGACTGGAGGTGGGATCTGGATCTACAAGCTACAACATCTGGTGATTCGAGGTGGATCAGAATCTACAAGCCACATCTTGTGATCGGAGGTGGCATCTCAAGCAACAAGCAGGCGCAACAATCGGCCAACAAGAGAGCAGCTCGGAACATCGATCGCATGTGTGGGTGAGTGCTTGGCTTTTCTTCTGATGTGGACCAGGTTCTAGAACAGGGTTAGATTTTAGAACTGGTAAAGAGAGTGTGGAAACGCCTTTAGGCTTGGTAGTTTGCACAGTTGTTTTGGAAGTAGCCGACACTCGGAGCGATCATGGACCTACAAAAGCTGCAGAAACCGGACCTGTTGCTATTGTGTGAGGAATTGGGAATTGATACAAGTGGTTTGGCACGAAAACCCTTGATTATAAAGGCAATCACTGATCTGGGAACCGATGATGAGGAGCTCAGTGAAGCATGGAACCTCGTCGGTGAAAAAAAGGAACAGCTCAGACAGCAGAAAGAGTGGGAAAAAGAGGAAAAGAAGCGTGAAAGAGAAGCAAAAAAGCTGGACCAAGAAATTGAGCTCCGGAAATTAGACTTAGAGTTGAGCAAGAGGTCGGGCAATTGTCCCCAGCTAGCGGTACCTCTTCTCAACAAGGAGGCAGATTTCAAGATGTCAAAGTACATGCAGCCATATGTGATATCAGGGGATATCGGTCTGTATCTGGCTAACTTTGAGCGAACCTGCGAAAAACTGTCCTTCCAGCGAGACACTTGGTCTCAGAGATTACTGACGGTTCTGCCCTGCGAGGCAGCGGAGGTTGTCGCGCGGCTAAGCAAGGAGGACGCGGACAACTACGAGAAGGTCAAAGCTTGCCTTCTGAGAAAGTATAGGCTTAGCGCCGAGGCGTTCAGACAACGTTTTCGGAACGCTACTAAGTCCAGGGACGAGAGTTACCCTGAATTCCTGTACAATTTAAGAGTAAATTTGGGCGAGTGGCTAAAGAGCACAGATTCCTACAGTGATAGGGACGCTGTAGTCGAGCGAATTCTTTTGGAGCAGTTTTATAACTGCCTCCCAGAAAAAGAAAGAAATTGGTTACAGGACCGAGGCGAAATTAAGTCGGCAACTGAAGCTGCCGAACTTATTGAGGAGTATGCTTCGCGCCGACAATTAAGCAACCCAGCAGTGGATAGGCCCCGCAATCCCAAGTTCAGTGTGAAAAACCGTCAGGAAAGGCACTTTGCTAGAGTTGGAAACGAAGAAATGAAGGTTTCTTCAGGCAAATTCCCTAGAAAGGACGGCAGTGAGAAAAGTGGGGAAGTGACCAACGTGCAGAACACAAAGAATAAGCTTGAGACTAGGAAGCCGCTCACATGCTTTAGGTGTAATGAGCAGGGTCACATTGCCGTCAACTGCCGGAAAGAAAAGATTGCTTTCTCGTATGTCAGGGACTGCGATGAAAATATGCAGCTTTTAGAACCCTACCTGCATGACCTAGTAGTCAACGGGAAGCCTTGCAAGGTACTGCGCGATTCGGCCGCAACGATGGATGTTGTCCATCCGGCGTATGTATCGCCTTCCGACTATACAGGACAGTGTGCATGGATCCGACAGGTAGTTGAGGAACAGAGTGTGTGCTTGCCGATCGCGAACGTGGTCATCGAGGGCCCTTTCGGCGAATTAACAACCGAGGCTGCCGTTTCAGGAAAGCTTCCTAAGTGCTATCCGTATTTGTTCTCCAACAAATCGGACATGCTGCTGCGAAAGAGGGGCATCCTTTTCGGAGACAGAGTTGTGCAAGCCTTAACACGTTCAAAGGCGCGAGAACTAGCTACACTGCTCATTCCAGAAAAATCCACAGCGGAGGAAACGGCAGTTAAAACAGTGGTAAATTCGGAAGATAGCAGGTCAGAAAACTTTGAGAGCGAGGCATCTCAGATAAGTCTACTTGAAAGTGAGCTTGATGAGACGCGGAATGAGGACGTTCTTGAGAGTAACCTCTTGCCGCCAGTGTCTTGTAATCTCACGAGACTTTTAAGTGGAACTCGAGAGGACTTAGCTATGGAGCAAGCCAATGATCCCAAGATACAGGAGATAAGAGAGCGCCACCGCACCACTAAGACAGCAAAGAACATTTCTTTTGAGATGAGAAAGGGAGTGCTGTATCGCTTATTCAAGGATAAGCGCGGAGTAGAGCGGGACCAATTAGTCGTTCCCCAAAAGTACCGCGGAGACTTACTGCGACTTTCCCATGGCAGCTCGTGGTCATGTCACCTTGGAATAAAGAAAACAAAGCAGAGGCTGTTGCAAGAATACTATTGGCCTGGATGTTTTAAGGACACGGAAAATTTTGTACGGTCATGCGACACGTGCCAGCGGGTTGGAAAGGCGCAAGATAAGTGGAAAGCTCCGATGGTGTTAGTACCAATCATTACCGAGCCGTTTCACCGGTTAGTAATAGATGTAGTTGGGCCACTTCCTGTGACAGAGTCAGGGTACCGTTATATCCTCACTATGTTATGCCCAGCCACAAAATTTCCAGAGGCTGCTCCGCTGCGCGAGGTGACGTCCGAGAGTGTAGTGGATTCGCTGCTGTCAGTGTTTGCACGAGTTGGATTCCCTTCCGAGGTCCAAAGTGATCAGGGTAGCGTTTTCACGAGTGTCCTCACCACCTCATTTCTCGAGCGATGCGGCATTAAGGTAGTGCATAGCTCGATCCATCATCCGCAGAGCAACAGCGTAGAAAGATGGCACTCTGTTCTCAAACGAGTCCTGAGGGGACTGTGCTATGAAAACAAGCGCGAATGGGATACCTGCCTGCCTGCAGCGCTTTTCGCTTTGCGGTCAGCGCCGCACGAATCCACTGGATTTAGCCCAGCCGAGTTGGTGTACGGAAGGTCACTGCGCTCACCTTTGCGAATGGTGCGCGAAGCCTGGGAGGGGCGCGGAGAAGACCCAACAGTAGTAGAATTCATTCTGAACCTCTTGAATCGCTTACATAACACTAAGGAACTCGTTGAGGCCAGCATGAAGTCAGCCCAGGCTCGTTCCAAGGTGTACTATGATAAGTCAGCCCGTCAAAGGACGTTTTGTATCGGGGACCAGGTGATGTTGCTGAGAAGTTCAAGGCAGAATAAGCTCGAAGTACAGTGGGAAGGACCGGCTGAAGTCGTTGCAAAGCTTTCTAACACTAACTACGCAGTGAAAATTCCCGGTAGGCGTAAAGAAGTGCGCATTTATCATTGCAATCTTATGAAGCCTTATGTGCAGAGGGAAGCCGTGGTAAATCTAACGTTAAACCTTCCCGAGGAGATGGGGGACAACTTGATTTGCCTCAGCGGAAAAGGAAGCAACGCTCAGGAGCTTCTCAGAAAGACGGAGCAGAGAGGAGAACTAAAGAAATCCCAGCTGTCCGATCTGGGCGAAATAATAACAGAGTTTGAGGCCTGTTTCGTGGACAGGCCAGGCAGGACTGATTTGACTGAGCACGATATTGAGCTGACTTCAGACGTGCCAGTGCGATCAAGGTGCTACCGATTCTCTCCAAGGCAAAGAGAAATTCTGGATAGGGAAGTAAATCGCATGCTGGAATTGGGAGTAATAAAACCCTCGGAAAGCGATTATGCTTCGCCTATGATCTTAGTAGAAGCTCCAGGTAAAGACCCTAGGCCTGTGGTAGACTACCGAAAGCTAAATTCTCTCACCAGGGATCAAGTGTATCCTATTCCGAATATTGAGGAGAGAGTAGAACAGGTCAGTAGAGCGGCATATGTGACTACGCTGGACCTTACTCGAGGATACTGGCAAGTACCGCTCACTGAACGCGCCAGCAGATACGCGGCTTTCGTCACTCCGACGGGCAGCTACCAGCCAACAATGATGAGTTTCGGGCTCAAAAATGCTCCATTTTGTTTTTCCCGACTCATGGATAGGGTTTTAAAGGGGTGTGAAACATTCGCGGTGCCTTATTTAGATGACATTGCGGTTTTTTCCGACTCATGGGCGGACCATATGGTACATCTAAGAGCTGTACTGAGCCTTTTGCGTCAAGCTGGACTAACCGTAAAGGCCGAGAAATGTTGCCTGGCAAGGGCGACCGTGGACTACTTGGGTCACAATGTAGGTCAAGGTTTCAGGAAACCCAGCGAGATTAAGATTTCTGCGGTAGCAGACTACCCGCGGCCGAGCACGAAGACGGAAATTCGAGCATTCCTGGGTCTGACGGGATACTACAATCACTACATCCCTAACTATTCAGCTTTGGCTAGCCCTCTGACCGACGCTCTCCGCAAGACAGAACCGACAAATGTAGTCTGGGACGAACAAAAGGAAGCCTCCTTCGTAAACCTGAAGGCTGTGCTGATTAGCCGTCCGGTATTGCGAGCTCCAGACTATGACCGAGAATTCACGGTCCAGTGTGATGCAAGTGATCGAGGGCTAGGTGCTGTTCTCTGCCAGAGAGATGACGACGGTAATGAGCACCCGGTGCTCTACCTGAGCAGAAAACTGAGTTCTAGAGAGAGGGCTTATTGCGCGTCAGAGAAAGAGTGCGCTTGCATTGTATGGGCCATTCAAAAATTGCAGTGCTATCTTGGAGGGGCCAAATTCACCGTAGAGACGGACCATTGTCCCCTGGCTTGGCTGCAAACTGCGACATCGAAGAACAGTCGCCTTCTTGGGTGGAGCTTGATTTTACAGCAGTACAATTTTGAAATAAGATACAAAAAGGGGAAGTTAAATGGGAATGCGGACGCTCTTAGCCGCTCTTTCTAAGCGATCCGAGATGTTCCTCACCATGTATCCAAATTGATAATCAGGTTTTTTTGTTTTTTTTCGTGCGCTTGTATATGTGTGACTATGTAAAGCAGCACGTTTGGTTTTCGAGGCATACGTGGGTCCTGAACGTCTTGAGAGTGGGCTTTTCTCGAACAACAATGGCAGTTTTCTTTTAACCTGGTCTCTTCAGACGGGAGCCGAGTGCTTGTTTAGACATGTGGTTGAGTTTCAGACAGCTCGAGCAATTTGGCCTACAACAATCAAGACAACGCGACAAGCAACAGCGAGCTTCAAGCGTTCACGTGCAGGCCATTAAGTCGTCTCTTCATGCAGCAGCTGCGACTGCTGCCCTCCGAGACTCTTCTGGCGGGGGAGGAGGCTGTTACGACCGTGCATCCGCATTTGCGCGCTCTATTGTTCGCCTGTGGGCATGAATAAGTGCTGTAGATATGTGGTGATGGTCCAATGGCTCTAAGTGAGCCTGTTTCCAGGAATCCTGTTTTGTAAGCCGGTTTTGCTTTGTGGACACCCTGCAAATGCCAAATTGACCCTGTCAAGAGAACGTCTGGCAAAACACAAAGAAACGTCCCCCTGCGGGAAATAGCAGGAAGTGCTTTCTTTCTTTTGTTCACCCTTCCAGTCGAGAAGTGCTATCCTCCAGTGATGAATGCCTCCTATCCAAAGGAGACGACAGAGTGACATGTCCGCTGACGTGCAGGACAAGAAAGGAGCATGACGCATACGGCCATTAAGTGATTTCCCGGGAATGCAGGAAAGATTTGCAATTGTCGAAAACGAACAATGCTGGGAGCGTATGCGGCGCCCATGTGCACTTGGGTTTCTGAGAAGTAAATCCACTTGCCGGAACCAGCTGCCTATCGATTCTTGGCTGAAGAATAGAAATGTACCTCCTCGCCGTTCCCAAGCTTTTCCCGCCAACAAGTGACCAGGCTCAACGAAACAATGCCGGGCCAGTCAGTGCTTCAGACCATCAGTGCAGTGATGTGTTCGATTGGATGCCGATATCTGAGGGGCGTGCCCTGGATTTGGTTGGTCAGCATCTTCAGAGAGGGGCTGGACATAGGGGGTTTTAAGGACGCTGCAGAGCACGAAATGGCTCTGAGCCCTGGGTAAACGGCTCATCCAAGACGCTTCTCGCTATGAACTCTTAACGCTTGCCATTTTGCTGATGTACCCTTCTTTTTCGTGTAAATAATCTTGTAAATAAGTTTCTCAAAGTGCCATTAAACCTGCTTGTACATATTTCACCAACTTCGAAGATTCAATCCTACTTCAACCCCGAGTCTCTGCACGCTACCAAGTGAAGGCCGGGTCGACGTAGCCCCAGCGTCACGACAGGCTCAACGTAGTTGACTGCAGATGTTTGCTGGAGGACCCTATATGGCCCGTGGTAGCGAGCAAGAAACTTCTTTGAAAGGCCAGGGGTTGTGGAGGGCACCCAAAGCCACACCAGTGTGTCCGGGAGATATGACGAAGCTTCGCCGGTATCACGGAGGTATTTTTGTTGCCACTGATTTTCTGTTGTGAGAGAGCGGGCGAGCTGACGGCATTCTTCTGCGTACGTGACGGCATCGGATAGCGGGGAAGATTCGGAAACGTCAGGGCGGTAGGGAAAAAGTGTGTCCATAGTACAGGGTGGCTCGCGCCCGTAAAGGAGAAAGAATGGAGAGAATCCAGTAGTGGCCTGTGTCGCGGTGTTATATGCGTAAGTAACAAACGGTAGAACTTGGTCCCAATTGGAATGGTCGGTGTTCACGTACATAGCCAGCATGTCACCGAGAGTGCGGTTAAAACGTTCTGTCAGTCCATTCGTCTGAGGGTGGTACGAGGTAGCGGTGCGGTGTATGATGCGGCATTCTTTCAGGAGAGCCTCAAGAGCGTCTGATAAGAAAACGCGTCCGCGGTCACTGAGCAGTTCGCGAGGGGCACCATGGCGAAGAACCAGGTTTTTCAGAATAAAGGCAGCCACGTCGCGTGCGGAAGCAGAGGGCAATGATGATGTCTCAGTGTAGCGGGTTAGATGATCCACTGCCACGATAATCCAGCGGTTGCCAGCTGAAGTTGTAGGAAGGGGACCGTATAGATCTATGCCGACACGATTAAACGGACGGGCAGGACAGGGCAACGGCTGCAACGAAGCAGAGGACTTGAGAGGAGTTTTTCGGCGTTGGCAAGACTGGCAGGAGCGGACAAAATGGCGGACAAAGCGGTACATTCCACGCCAGAAGAAGCGTAGACGCAAGCGCGTGTAGGTTTTCAACACTCCGCCGTGGGCGCACTGGGGATCAGTATGGAAAGCAGCACAAATTTCGGCGCGGAGATGACGGGGGATGACTAAAAGCCACTTCCTTCCGTCGTGAAGATAATTGCGGCGATAGAGCAGCCCGTCACGAATTGAAAAATGGTGAGCTTGGCGGGCAAGCGCCCGAGACAGACGACCTGAAGAGTGACTTGAAAGAAAGTCCAGAAGTGTAGATATCCACGGGTCGCGCCGCTGTTCCGTGGCCATGTCAATAGTGGCAAGCGAAGACAAATCGTAGGCGCAGATCTCATCAGGCAACGAAGAGGGAGGCAGCGGTGAGCGCGAAAGAGCGTCCGCGTCAGTATGCTTGAGGCCTGAGCGATATATGACACGAATGTCATACTCTTGGAGGCGAAGAGCCCAGCGAGCAAGGCGGCCGGACGGGTCCTTGAGGGACGCCAGCCAGCACAGAGCGTGATGATCAGTGACCACATAAAATGGTCGGCCATAGACATACGGACGGAATTTGCCGATGGCCCAAATAATGGCCAAGCATTCTCTTTCCGTAACAGAATAATTGGACTCTGCCTTGGTCAAGGTGCGGCTTGCGTACGCCACCACATAGTCTCGGATACCAGGTTTGCGTTGGGTGAGAACGGCGCCTATCCCAATACCGCTAGCGTCAGTGTGAATCTCAGTTGGCGCATTCGGGTCGAAGTGGCGGAGGATGGGAGGCGAAACTAAAAGACGGCGTAAAGTGTTGAAGGCGTCATCACAAGCAGGTGTCCATGCGCAGAGGTCGGAGCTGCCGGAGAGGAGCTGGATGAGAGGAGCAATAATAGAGGCGAAATTTAAGATGAAGCGGCGAAAGTAGGAGCATAGGCCAATGAAACTTCGTAGCTGCTTCAGTGATTTTGGGCGTGGGAATTCGGCAACTGCACGAAGTTTGGTGGGATCGGGAAGAATGCCATCCTTAGAAACGACATGACCTAGAATTGTTAGTCGGCGAGCAGCAAAGCGGCACTTCTTCAGATTCAGTTGGAGGCCGGCGGTAGCGAGACAAGTGAGAACGTCCTTCAGTCGGAGCAGGTGGGATTGAAAATCGGTAGAAAAGACTACGATATCATCGAGATAGCAAAGACAGGTTCGCCACTTGAATCCACGAAGCACAGTGTCCATGAGGCGTTCAAATGTGGCCGGGGCGTTGCAAAGCCCAAAGGGCATGACGTTGAATTCATATAATCCATCTGGTGTGATGAAGGCAGTTTTAGAGCGGTCAGCGTCAGCCATTGGCACCTGCCAGTAGCCAGATCGTAAATCCAACGAGGAGAAAAACTCGGCGCCCTGCAAGCAGTCTAGTGCGTCATCGATGCGTGGCAGAGGATAGACGTCCTTGCGCGTGATCTTGTTGAGCCGGCGGTAGTCGACACAAAACCGGAAGGAGCCATCTTTCTTAGATACCAACACAACTGGAGACGCCCAGGGACTGTGGGATGGCCGAATGACACACCGACGGAGCATGTCGTCCACATGATCAGCAATTACTTGGCGCTCCGAAGCCGACACGCGATAGGGGCGCTGGCGCAAAGGTGCAGTTTTACCGGTGTCGATGGTGTGCTCTACGACAGACGTGCGGCCCAAGTCAGTTTGAGGAAAGTCGAATGAAGAAGCGAAGTTCTGCAAGAGGGCGACAAGTTGATCACGTTGCGCAAGTGGAAGATCAGCATCAATAGTATGTTGGAAAACGTCGGAGGGCGTCGAAGCGGTCGCAACATCGCAAAAGCACAGACTAACGTCGAAGGAGGGGGTTGAGTCAGCAAGAGTGGTGATATGACTGGGATCAAGCTCTTCAAGACGTCCAATGCATTCGCCATGGAGCAGGACTGCTGGGCAAGAAAATGGGTTCGAGGCGTAAAGTGCACTCTTGCCGTCTTGAATTTCGAGAACTGCGAACGGAAAAAGGAGGCAGGGATGACGGGAGGTGGCTTCGGAAGGTGTAAAAATCGCAGTCAAAGGAGTTACCCACTCACAAGACAGTGGTACGAGGGCAGCAGAGAACGGAGGAATGTCGGTGTCATGGGCGACGAGAAGTTTTGCAGTGCGGGGAGGGGTATCACAGAGGGGGGCGAAGGCAATTTGTGCACGATCACAGTCAATAACGGCTTGATGAGTCGATAGAAAATCGTATCCGAGGATGATATCATGCGAGCAGTTCGGCAGAACAATAAACTCGATGGGGTACAAGACGTCTTGAATGAGCACACGGGCTGTGCAAGATGCGGAGGGGTGAATGTGCTGTGATGAGGCGGTGCGGAGCGAAAAGTCGGAAATCGGAGTGGTCACTTTGCGAATTCGACGGCAGAGCGCTTCACTGATGACGGAGACGGCTGCACCGGTATCGACGAGAGCGAGAACTGTGGCGCCTTCTACAGAAACTTTGATAACATTAGCGGGACGGCATGGAGGACTTGAGGAATTCGAAACAAGCGCAGTTCTTGCCCCCGGAACTGCGACTGTTAGTTTCCCTCAACGGTGCTGGTAGAACGTCGCAGCATTGGAGAAAGCGATCGGCGCCGAGGAGAATGTGATCGACGAGTGGTATAGGTTTGGCGATCTTGTGGGACAAATTGAGAACCGGGCGGAATCATTTGCGAGCGTGAGTCGGTATCGTACGGGTAAAATCGAATGTCAGGCTGTGAAGGTTGGAGGCGCTGGCGACAAAGGCGCGCAACATGGCCCGGCCGACCGCAGGCATAACAAATCGGAAGGTTGTCCGTAGTACGCCAAGGTTTCATAGGATGTGGGCGGAACCTTGAGGGTGGGGCTTGAAACGAAGGCTCAGCATGCGGCGGTGAACGGTAGGCAGGGACCTGCACATAGGAGCCAGACGTGGGCGAAGGTGGTGGCCTAGCCGTTACTTGGGCATACGTGAGAGGTGCCGTCACAGGCGGCACCACGGGGTTGGACGGCAAGGCATCAGCGACGTGTTCTTGCACGACACGGCGTATAGCAGGGGCCAAAGATGGAGCCAGTTCAGGAACGAGGCGGCCCGAGTCTTGAAAATGGGGAAGGAGTGAGATTTGACGTGCGACCTCTTCACGAATAAAATCTTTGATCTTTTGATTCAGCGGGCTCCCTTCAGAAGTTGGCGAACCACCCAGGGCTAATGCGGATACGCCTTCGTCGCACACACTGGAGCGGCGCTTAGAAGCGCGCCGCTTGCGGAGCTCGTCGTAGCTCTGGCAAAGCTTCACGAGTTCACTAACGCTGGTGGGATCTTTCGCTACCAGCATCTGGAAGGCGTCCTCAGAAATGCCCTCGAGGATGTAGCGGATTTTGTTTGCTTCCGGCATGGCCGGGTCGACTCGTTTGCAGAGATCAACGACGTTTTCTATGTAGCTGGTAAAGGTCTCATCAGCGCGCTGAACACGATCGTGTAAACGTTGTTCGGCACGAAGCTTACGCACTGCCGGGCGGCCGAACACTTCCGCGAAATTCTTTTTAAATGTCGACCAAGATGACAGGTCAGCCTCATGGTTGCGAAACCAGAGGTTCGCCACGTCCGTCAGATAGAATATGACGTTACTGAGCTTGTATGAGTCATCCCACTTGTTGTAGGTGCTTACTCTTTCATAGGATGACAGCCAGTCGTCGACATCTTGATCGGCCGTGCCGCTGAACAGGCAAGGGTCACGCTGGCGCACGACGCCAGCACACATGATCGTGGGTGGAGCGGCCGGCAGCGTCGAAGTGTCTTGCATGGCGGTCGTAGAGGGTAGTGTACGGCTTCGCAGTTCCAGTTTGGGTGGGATCGTTTCCGGCACCTCCGCCAATTGTAATAGGGCGTTTATTGACGCTCAGATGGAGAGCTGTGAGGACAGGACCTTGCAACGGCGAGCCCAGCGTACTTCTTCTTTGTCTTCGTCGCACAACGCACAGGTGCATGTCGATGGCGATGACTATCACAGTACAAAGATTACTTCACCTTTAACCCACTGCGCGTGTGAGAAAGCCAAACAATATTTAAAAAGTGTTTTATTCTCTTTCTTTCTTTCTTTCTTTCTTTCTTTCTTTCTTTCTTTCTTTCTTTCTTTCTTTCTTTCTTTCTTTCTTTCTTTCTTTCTTTCTTTCTTTCTTCATCTACTAATGTCATCGATTAGTTAAGAGAAAATTCATGCTAGAAGGCATTTTTGCGCATAAAATAATATGAGACGTCTTTCTTTCAAATGTCATCGATTAGTTAAGAGAAAATCCATGCTAGAAGGCATTTTTGCGCATAAAATAATATGTGACGACTGATAGCCAATCGAGAGCTTTCAGCAATCCTTTGCGCCTTGTTGCTAATTTTTGCTTTGCCTGCAATTGCGCGGAGGAAGGAAGAAATGAATGACGAAAGAAGTAGTCGAAACTATGTGCAATAACGTACCGTTTAGAGAATCAAAAAATAAGTAAACTGCCTATGTTAATCACCCAAGACGAAATTTCGAATTCGGGATTTTTGATCCTCTAGTTTCCCGTTTCTGCTGCCGGGTTCACGCTTGTGTGCACACCATGATCACGGGTCATGCTGGTTCACGGCACTCTTAATGCGCCTTGTATTTTGACGCATAACAGTATTTTGACGCATTTCGATTTATATTTAAAGAGTGACATTAAAATCAAGACTGTTTCCTTTTCCTCTTTCTCATTCGTGTCTGGAGGGATGCTTTCCAACGACGCCGCACAACACGCAGCCCTTGTGTTCCTCCTCTCAGCGCTCTCAAGCATTTTGAACTTGTTTTACTGCTGGCTTCTCTTTGTGTTTGTTTTATTTCTTCACTTAGCTTACTGTTTCTTGAGCAACTTTACACTTCCTTGCTCAAAATTTGCTGCCGCTTCCGTAACCTTTTTCGTGCACTCCGAAGCTTGTTATTTAAGCACCTCTGCACGCTTCCGACCACGGCTTGGTCGTACCATGACGGACTTTACCGCATTTTTTTTTTATCTCCACCATTTTACTTTGCTACAGCAAAGATGGTGCGCGTACAACGCCATCTGCTGACAGCCACCATTTGTCTCTCCTCGGCCTCCTCATCCTTTTCGTGGCGCCCACTGAAAAGAGCGTTCGCTTCCGAGTTCCACGCCGTGGCTTGGCATTTTTCGGTGCCACTGTTTGGCCCTCTCTGTCCTCAGGTTTGGCGATGTATCCGGTGCTGTTGTTTGTTTCGGATGCACTCGCGCCCAAATAAAACCTGCGTCCTCAGCCGGTACGCACTCGGCCGATGCTGCCTTTGTACTGCGCCCGGCTCGGCTGCTTGAAAAAGAATCGCCGACCGACCGTCTTGCCGTGTTTGGAAGACGAGGTTGAAAGTAAGGGCACTGCTCCGGAAAACGAATTTTAGTCGGCAGGCGCCTTACTTTGCTTGCTTTTCTTGTTCGTTTGTCGATGCTTACTTCGTCCTTTGCTGATGTTCTTTTGGTCGCGTGATTGTTTGCACAAGTTCCAGAGCTTCTCTTTCTTTTAAAACTCTACTCTTTTCTTTACTCTCTATTCCTCTCTACAGCTTCCTCTTCCTTTCTCCTCCCCTCACTCCACACTAAGTCCCTGGGCGTGTCTTCTCTGCCCTCCGTTCTATGGCAGAAAAAGACGCACCGATTCGCGCAAATGCACCGAACCACTCCCGTTTCGTTTGTCGAGTTTTTCGCAGTATAAGCAAGAGCTGCGAGATAAACGCCTTTCGCTCCTTGCGCATTCTTTTTTTCTTTCACTAAATACAATGACCGGCTTGAAGGCGCATGTAGTGAATCGGCATGTGTTTGCACAACGTCTCCTTTTCCTCACAAATTTTTCTCACTTCTCATTTCCGTTTATCTTGTGGTTTCACCACTGAACACTTTGCGGTGGCAGAACTTTTGCAGCCTGAAAAAGAGTGCATGTTAGGAATAGTTAAAAAATAAGTGACCTCTGAAACATTCTTTTCTTTTCTTTCTAAGTCCTGTATTTTGTAGTGTGGACTTCAGCTGTATGCCTTAAAAGCGTTAATTCTTGGGCTAGTTGGTGATTAGTCTTAAAATTAATTTTGTTTAGCGCAAAAAGGACAGGACACACAGTAAGGCGGGTGGTGTACGTGTCATCTTACTGTGTGTCCTGTCCTTTTGCGCTAAAAAAGATGAATCTTAAGGCTTCAGCTATCTTCAGGCATCGTCATAGCAGCAGAAAACCTGTTATAGCGGAGGTTTTTTCAAGCGTTCTTTGTTTAGAACGGGGCTTCATTTATGGTCATATGTGCAATGGGGTGGTACGCCTTTATGCGTGCAGTAAAGGAGGCTGTGTGTGCGATCAATACTCGTAACCATTCAATTATTTTCATAAAGGTTGTTGATGCCAGTGGCTAAGCATCTCGATGATAGTGTACTCTTATCTTTCAACTATGTATATATTGTCACGTGGGGGTGACAAGATCGATGACACAAATGAAGAGTCTTGGAGTACAGTGAAGAAACTTTATTGGGCTGACTTGCTCTCGCAAAAGAATTAAGCAACTTGGCGGCGGCGATAGCAACAAACGTGCTCTTCGTTCGTCGAACAAAGAATGCCTGTCGCACACATCAACGCTCAATTTAAAGGCGGCTCCGAACCATCTAGATAACGTCGCAAACTGTTACTAGCACAGCCTGGAACATTGCAGAAACATACGCGACTGGTCGGAATCTTCGAGACAGATCTCGGCGCATCTTGCGCGACAAAGAAACTGATAAAGGTGCGTCTCGCGACATCGAGCATTAACAAACAAAGAATACAGAATTGATACGCGTGCCAGAATCACAGTGATAAGGCCGCATGCCGGCGACTGTTAAAAAACAACAACTAAAGTTTGGAAGGTTTCGCGGCATTACTCCCCCCTTAAAAAGACATCGCCTCGATGTTCCGAAGCAAATAAACTTAAACATAAACACTACAAAGTTTAAACACCACAGATTCTTTACCGCGCGTAACATCGCTTCATTCGTACAACATGTACAATTTCTGGGCGTGCGCGTCGCCGTTGTGATGCTGACGTTCCCTCAAGAATGACTTCATAGCCCAGTGGTCCGACGCGGCGAATGATTTTGTGCGGCCCAAAATATCGACGCAACAACTTTTCACCTAGTCCGCGACGGCGAATTTGTGTCCAAACCCACACTTGGTCTCCTGGATTGTACTCTGCGTGGCGTCATCGTAAGTTGTATCGTTGGCTGTCGGTGCGCTGTTGGTCTTTAATACGCAGCCGTGCACGAGTCGTCGGGCTTCCTCTGCACGTGTGGCAGCATTGCGTCGAGCGTCGTCGTGGGCTCCCTGGCGTACACAAGCTTGAAAGGGGTCGCTTTGGTAGTCTCCTGGACTGCCGTGTTATACACGAAGATCGCGTAGGGCAGGATGGCGTCTCAGGCCTTGTGTTCGGCGTCCACGTACTTGACGATCATGTCTGCAATCGTTTTGTTGAGGCGCTCCGTAAGTCCGTTGGTCTGGGGATGGTAGGCAGTTGTCCTCCGGTGACTTGTCTGGCTGTACTTCAGGATGGCTTGAGTGAACTCTGCCGTAAATGCTGTTCCCGTGCCCGTAATGAGGGCGCCGTTTCGTAAGCGGATTCGGTCGACGAAAAGCTTGGCGACTTCCATGGTGGAACGGTTAGGCAGGGTTTTGGCTTCGGCGTAACGGGCCATGTAATCAGTAACCACAATGGTCCACTTGTTTCCCGTCGATGAAGTTGGGAAAGGTCCGAGGAGGTCCATTCCTATTTGTTGAAAAGGCTTAGTTGGGGGTGATATCGGGTTCAGTAAACGCGTCGCTGGCAATCACGGCACGTTTTTACGTAATGGGCGACATCGGCAGCTAATCGTGGACAATAGTACTTCTCCCGAATTTGGTGTAATGTGTGTGCAAGGCCGAGATGTCCTGCCGTTGGCTCATCGTGACACATCACATCATCATCACATCACTTTATTGCCTTAAAGACCCCCGATTCAGGGGTATTACATAAGGGGTGGGTACATGTATGAAGATTATATACAAAATAAACATAAGGGGTGGTACACGCATGAAGATTATATACAAAGTAAACATATCATTGGTTGAATATGGCAGTTATACAATCACAAAATGTGGATGGGCAGGTGATTCCAGCAATGTCGTGTGGAAGGCCATTCCAGTCTACGGCTGAGCGCTTGTAGAATTTAGCCTCTCAGTTTTATAGGCATAACAAGAAGGTGTGCGGTCCTGTTGGATGCAGAGTTCTTCTTCACAAGTACGACAGCTGACGCTTGAACACTGCGGGAGGGGAAGCGGTCTTTCCTTCTAAGTAATCGGCTAGCGCTTTCAGGGTCTGATAGCTGTTGTTCTCCGAAACTGCTGGCGCTTGTTGTTGTTGTTGTTGTTCTCCTCTAATGTGATGGCACATACCGACACAGGAAGATTTATATGTACAGATTAAAACTTCAAAGCATATTAGCAAGGTAGACGTTTTGTTTCTATTAAGAAGTTTCGAATGGCGTTAAAAACAGGCCTGTGGCTGTACCCAAGCATGGTGGCACCGAACGATAATAAAATTTGGCTGCTCAAATTAAGACCCAGCTGTTGTAACGGCTTCTCTAAATACCGTTTTCACATCATGGTAAAATGGCGGCAAAATATCAAGAAATGATCTATTGTTTCCGGTTCCCCGCCGGCGCTTACCGGTCCCAAGAAGGCGTCTTCGTCGTCTTCTCTCGGCGGCGCATCAATAGGGGCTCGTGACAAGCAGTCGGCATCAGAGTACTTGCGACCGGACTTGTAGACGACTGTGATGTCGAATTCTTGAAGACGCAGGCTTCATCGCGCAATGCGGCCGGAGGGATCTTTAAGTTAGCGAGCCAGCAGAGAGCATGGTGATCGCTCACAACCCTGAATGGTCGTCCGTACAAATATGGCGAAATTTTGATGTGGCCCAAATAATGGCAAGACATTTCTTTCTCTATCGTCGAATAATTAGATTCAGCTTTCGACAGGGAACGGCTAGCATAGGCGATAGCTTTCTCCTGTCCGGCGCTCTTTTGAACGAGAAAAGCGCCTAGGCCCAAACTGCTTGCGTCGGTGTGAATTTCGGTCTCTGCTTTTTGATCAAGGTGGCCAAGGACAGGAGGAGACTGTAGGCAGCGCTAAAGTTCGGCGAAGGCTTCTTCTTGCGGTTCTTTCCATCGACCAGCTACGTCACTTTTTGTAAGCTGCGTCAACGGCTCGGCAATGTGCGAAAAGTTCCTGACAAATGTCGATAATAAGCGCGCAGCCCAAGGAACATGTGCGCGGCTTTTTTGTCGGCGGGCGGTGGAAAGTGCGCGATCGCAGCCGTTTTCTCAGGGTTGGGGCGAACACCATCCTTGCTAACGATATGACTCAGGAACCGCAGTTCCTCGTAGGCAAAGTAGAATTTCTCTGCTTCCGTGTGCTGTGCGATGTCAACGCACGTTAAAGATCCCCAGGTGGTCGAAATTACTCCGTGGCCCTCAACTACGGCTTCCCTTTTTCTCTTTCCACTTTCACTCCCACCTTCCTCCCTTCCCTTACGGCGCAGTTCAAGTGTATTACTCCGTGGCCCTCAACTACGGCTTCCCTTTTTCTCTTTCCACTTTCACTCCCACCTTCCTCCCTTCCCTTACGGCGCAGTTCAAGTGTCCACAGAGCAAGTGTGACAGATACTGCGTCTTTCTCTTCCTGTGAACCAATTATTATTATTAATATTATTATTCTTTCTCTGCTTTCAAAGTTAGCCCGGATGACTTGATAGCTTCTAACACTGTTCGAAGCCTTTTCAGGTGGTCTTCAAAGCTAGAGGAGAAGACAACGATATCATCCAAGTATACCATACAAATCTGCCACTTCAAGTGCGCCAGGACAGTGCCAATTACTCGTTGAGACGTGGCTGGTGCGGAGCAGAGGCCAATTGGCATCGCCTTGAACTCGAAAAGGCCGTCCGGTGCGATAAATGCGGTTTTCTCGGGATCTCTTTCGTCGACCTCAATTTGCCAATATCCGCTCTTCAAATCCATCGATGAGAAGTATCTCGCACTACAGAACTGGTCGACAGTATCGTCGATGCGAGGAAGAGGGTAAACATCTTTCTTCGTTATGCTGTTTAGGCGGCGGTAATCGACGCAGAAGCGAAGTGTCCGGTCTTTCTTCTTCACCAGAACGACTGGTGCCGCCCAGGGGCTCTTTGATGGCTGGATAACATCGTCACGGAGCACTTCATCGACTAGCTCGCGGATGGATTGGCGTTCTCGCGGCGATACGCGATAGGGGCTTTGGCGCAGAGGTCGGGCGTGTTCGTCCGTTATAATGCGGTGCTTGGCCAGTGGTGTTTGTCTTACCTTCGATGATGACGAGAAGCACTCCCTGTAGTTTCGAAGAAGACTGCGACTCTGGTCTTTTGTGCTGTGGGGGTAATGCCGGGTTGATGTCAAATGTAGGCTTACGAAATTGGTCAGTTGCGTCTTCCAGGGGTTGGCCGCGGAGGGCGGATACATCTCGGAGGTCCGCTAATTCGTCGAGGAAAGCGATCGTCGAGCCCTTGTTGAGGTGCCGGTATTCTTCGGTGAAGTTTGCTACCAGCACCTGAGCATGTCCTCTACGGAATTTAGCGATGCCTCTTGCGACGCCGATACCTCGTTCCAAGGCCAATGGATATTTCCTTCGACAATGCCTTTCGACAATGCCTTCAGCAGTTTCGATGTCTGCGTTACGCACGCAGACTACGACACTTGATCGGGGCGGCATGGCCAATTCTGCGTTGAGGACGTTTAGAGCGACGCGTTGCGTCGAAGTTGTCGTAGCAGGTATGGCTTTGTCTGTCGAGAGCTTGATCAGCTTAGATCGCAGGTCGATGATATCCCTGTGTTCATTTAGGGAGTCCATGCCTAAAATCACGTCGTGGGAACGCTGCTGCTGCTGCTTCTTGCACTGGAGCCGTCGGAGCGGTCACTTGAGGAACACCGAGTGCCTGCTTGACTTCTTCATGGACGACGTCCTCGAGCGTCGCCACCTGGGGTTTCTGCGATGATGGCACAAATTGGCGGAGCTTCTTTCGCACGATCTCCCGGATGAGGTCCCGAAGGTTCTCTCCGCTTGCAGACGCGCTGGGGTAGTGGCTTGAGTAGTCCGATTGAAGTGGTCGTTCGCAGCGGCGCATCCGGGTGTCCAACGTCTTCTCGATGGTCGATGCTTCCCTTTCAAATTCGTCCACAGTTTTTAGGCGGGTTCCGGACAAGTCCTGCAAAAAGCGACTTTTTAACGCATTACAAAATTCACTTTCTCACCTTCGGTCATGTTAAGGTCGGCACGCCAAAAGAGGCGCTTCATTTCCTTTACGTAGACCAGGACGGGCTCGTTTGGGAGTTGAGTTCTTGATTGGAGGAGGGCCTGAGCTCTTTCTTTTCGGGCAAAACATGCAAAGGCCATCAAAAACTCTGCTTTGAATGTCACCCAATCCTTTAAAGAAGTCTCGGGATTTTAGAACCAAACTCGAGCACGTCCTTGAAGAACAAAGTAGACTTGCACGTGTTTCGCAGCGTCGTTCCAGCCTTTGAATTCTGCCACATGGTCGATAAGGTCCATCCAGTCTTCCACATCTTCACTGGCCAGCCTTTGCAAGATGGGGGGCTCCCGGGGCTGCACCAAGACAACTGGTGCTGTTGACAGGACCATTTTCAAAGTTTACTTCCGATGTGGAACGGGGTCCGGTAGCAGACTTTGTTCGGGTTGTAGTCCTTGAAGTCGGCGGCTGGCTCGGTGACCTGTTGGCTGATCCCCTAGGGCGACAGGAACAAGGCTGGAGTCTTCGCTTGAAGGATCAAGGGCAGCTCCTCCACCAGATGTCACGTGGTCGTGACAAGGTCGATGGCACAACTGAAGAATCGGTGATTGCACTCAGGAAAATCTTTATTGAGCTGACTTGCGCCCGCAAAAGAACTAAACAACTTGGTGGCGGCGATAGCAACAAACGTGCTCGTCAATCGTCGAACAAAGAATGCCTGTCGCACACATCAGCGCTCAATTTAAAGGCGACTCCGAACCATCTAGATAACGTGCAAAGCTGTTATTAGGACAACCTCGAACATTGTAGAAACATACGGGACCGGTTGGAATCTTCGAGACAGATCTCGGCGCATCTTGCGCGACAAAGAAACTGATAAAGGTGCGTCTCGCGACATCGAGCATTAACAAACGAAGAATACAGAATTGATACGCGTGCCAGAATCACAGTAATAAGGCCGCAGGCCGGCGACTGTTAACAAACAACAACTACACTTTTGAAGGTTTCGCGGCAATGTAAACTAAACTGTATGTATGGTAATACTATTTTTCAGCTATTTATAAATATACTAAACTGTATATGTGATCAGTCTGCTGACGGATATAGAGATTCAGTTGTCGAATAATTTTTTTTTTATCGTTGGTTTGGTCATTTTGTTACTTTACTGAAAAGGGAATTTATTGACTGATTCAGACACTAATAATGAACTAATCAATCGACTGACTGCAAAACGGAAGCATTAGCTGGTTTCTATTTTTAGGTATGTGCTGAAAAACTACTGTTATATGTGGACGAATAATTATAATTTCATGTTTTTGAATGTGAGGTGCTGGCGTTTTTGTGCCTTGGGTTAAGCCTTAAATGGGAAAGTGGAGAGAGATGCTGCAAAATGCTCGGATGAAATCTGCGCAGGTCTTCGCAACTGTTACGTTTCTGTTTCTTTCTCTTGCCTTATTCGCAGGTGAATGGCCGTGACGTGTCCAACGCTACGCACGAGGAAGCCGTGGCAGCTTTCCGGGCCGCCGCAGAGCCCATTGTGGTCGAGGTGTTGCGCAGGGAACGTCGCAACGGAACCGGAAGTTCTTCGGACTTCGGAAGCGGAAGCAGCTGCGTCGGAAGCCGGGGCAAACAAGCCGCCCCGCCGCCCTCTTCCTTTTCCCAGGGCTTCATCGACGCTGCGGCGCAGACGGACATCGCTTGGTGGACCCTTCCGCCTTGGGAAGGATCCTTTCTTCCCAACGGGTTAGTGTCTCCATCTCTCTTTCTGGTTATACTTCGCAGTGAAGGAACTGCGTAGGCCATGACGACGTTTTCATAGGATGCACATCCAGGAGTGCTTCGAAAAGGGAGACTGGTATAAGGCTGTCACACGTCCAATTAAGTTGCCATAAGCAGCGAGAAGCTTCAGTCTCGCGGGCTTCTCTGTGTCCGTTTATCACCGATTGTAAAGCACTGGAATATGCTACTTCATGTGTGAAAATGAGAGTAGAAATAAGGATGAATACGTGGAAAGCCCCGCATCGAAGGAGGATGGTGAGGAGGACATTGGTGGATGGTGCTCCAGTACTGTGGAGTCTTCTCGCTGAGAGAATGCTCCACCTGCTAGTAGCGCTGTTTTCAGATAAGTACTGTACAGATCACTTCGGAGTAGTGAAAGCGGGAAATGAAATAGAGCGCAGAAACACCGGTATGCAAGAAGGCGAAGGACATAACAGAGAAGAGGATATATATGGCGGCTTCCCAGAGGAAATAAGTGAGGCCGTGTTGGCCAATGAACTACGCCTTTTCAACGCGCTCGCTTAAACTAAGAAAACAGCTGGTAATACCAAGAATCAATACTTGACTGAGGAAGACGACTGAGGAAAAATGCATATAAAGCAGGTACAGGAAGCCGAGGTGGAGGCACTACTTTCGTCGCCGTCCGGCTTTGAGTACCACATTTAGGAACGGAGCAAATGCTATCCAGGGCTTCTAATTCTCGTTTACAATATGTGAAGATTAGGCGAAAAGGTTCACTTTGTTTTACATCGACAGCTCTTAAGGGCAAATTTCCTGGTTTAGTGGCGTCGGCTTAGCAACATATATATCAGCGTGCGGTGGGCTCACGCATGATGCCTGGCTGATTGGTCCTCCTCGAGTGTCGTCACGCAAACGTCATTGTCGTCACTCATAACGCGTAACTGATGGCAATACACCAACATGTAGGCACGTCATAATTGAGAGCATATTCGCCTCACGCACAGTCCGCTAGAGACGAGAATTGATAATGAAAAGACTATTCATATGTTCTGTAACCCAGTGGCTGGCGTGCTGTTAGTGTTTTGTGTAAGCTGAGTGCTTTCCTGCTTGAATTTTTCATCGCAGCCTAAGCATACCACCGCCTCCACTGAGCCCACCGAGCCGGAACGAAGACCCGGACGATGATGACGGCTACGACATTGAATATGAGGCAAGTCCCGCCAGACATTGTAAAATTTATTGCCGAGACGAACTGGAAAAGGGGTCTCTTAGTCATGCATTTTCATGAATGTCGTCGTTTAATAATTTCTTTAGAGTTTTGAAAGTGGAAGAGATAATTTGCGCTACAAGAAAAGGAAAGCTAAGCAGCCCAATTCGTGGAAAATGGCGAAGCATTTACAGATGAAGCAAACTTAAATGCGGCGCTAGGAAATTGGCACCAACTTTTATCTTTTTTAACCTTGCACAGACAACTTTTTTTTTTTTTTTTGAAATGAGGCTGCTATGAAAAGGAGAAAGAACGGACTTTAGTGCTGTTTGAAAAATATTCTATAAGACAAAGTAACACACAAAAGCAGCTTTGACAAGCTCGCAAAAAAAAAAAAAATACAAAGACGCAATAAACCACTGAAAACCTGGAAACATCTGTGCAAAAGTTTTCGAGATTGGTTCAAGCCTCTCTGCGTGCATTTTGTTTCCATCTATCTTACGTTTGCTATTTCTACTTGTGGTAAAACACGTACTTGACGTCGTGGTCCTTGCTTATCAATTTATTGTAGCTTCATGTGATTGCTAGCCGCTCCTAAGCAAATTTATTTATTTATTTATTTATTTATTTACAGATACTGCTAACCCCATTCGGGATTGTTGCAGGTGGACCTATGTTAATACAGAGAAGTGTATATAGAGCATATAAGGAACACACAATGACATGATCATATGTACAAAACAAATCAAGATTGTAAAATGCATAGGGTACAAAAATGGTGAAACATATTATACAAACAAAAACAAATATGAGGCAGATATGAACGAGAATTATACATGTATTACGACACTACACTAACAGAAGAAAAAAACATAAACGTACTGTTTTCACATGCATACGCGTAAATGACAAGGAACAGAACAAGAACAGAATCGAACGGGCGGCATACCGAAAATATGAGCATAAAATAATTTTTTGCTAATATGTTAAATATCTTTCCACTGCGGTTCCAAACTTAGTAAACGAAGATAAATTAGTAATAGATGAACTCAGGCTGTTCCACTCTCTCGTGGCTAAAGGGAAGAATGAGTATTTGAAGCAGTCAGTGTGGAAGTGATATTCAGTTAGCGTATTTGAATGCTTATTACGTGTCGGTCTAGTTGCAGAGAAAGCGATGTATTTAGCAGGATCAACTTTTAAGTGTCGATGAAATAGTTGGTACAGGAGTTTGAGGCGTGCAATTTTAGCTCGGGTTTGAAGTGTTTTTATTCCCTGTCTTTTCATTATTTCAGTTGGTGAGTCAGTTGTTCTGTATTTATTGAATATGAACCTTACTGCCTTCCTTTGTACGGCTTCAATTTTATTTATGTCTTGATTGGTAAAAGGAAACCACACGACATTTGCATATTCGAGGACAGACCGAATCAGTGTATTGTAGGCTACTAATTTAGTTTTATAGGGAGCTATTTTAAGGCGCCGCCTGATAAAGAATAGTCGTTTTAGTGCAGTTGAGGTTATATAACTGATGTGGGCGTTCCATCTGAGGTCACAGGTTAATAATAGGCCTAAGTATTTATGTTCATTAACTGCAGCGATAGGGGTGCCATTTACAGTGTACTGAAATCTTGATGTATGCTTCTTTCTAGTTATTGACATGACAGCAGATTTTGTTGCATTAAGTGTCATCTGCCAGTCAGTGCACCAGTTGCTAATAGTTTCTAGTGCGGTGTTCAGAGCTATGTGGTCATCGAATGAGTTGATTTCTCGATATATAATGCAATCATCGGCGAAAAGTCTTATGTAAACGTTAAGATTAGTCACTATATCATTGATGAAGATTAAGAATAATACAGGTGCCAAGACGCAGCCTTGGGGTACGCCTGATGCAACGGGAACTATATTAGACTTTTGATCATTGATTTGTACAAACTGTGTCCTGTCGGTTAAGTAGTTGCTAATCCAGTTAACTATAGCGCCTTGACCTAGCGTCGATTGCAATTTGTTAACAAGCTTAGTGTGCGACACCCGATCAAACGCCTTTGAAAAGTCTAATAGTATTAGGTCTGTTTGTTTCTGGTTGTCTATGGTTTGAGATAAGCTGTGCACTAATTCTAATAACTGAGTTACGGTTGAAAACCCCTGACGGAAGCCATGTTGGAATGAAGACAATATGTTGTTACTTTCGAGAAAAAACATTTATGTGCTTAAGGATTGAATGCTCGAGGAGTTTAGACGCGGTGCAGGTGATGGAGATGGGCCTGTAATTAGTAACATCTGATCTGTTTCCTGATTTGTGTACCGGTATTATTTTAGCTATTTTCCATTCATTTGGCAGAGCACAAGTTGAGAGGGATTTAATAAATATTATATGTAAGTATTTGGATACCCACTCGGCATACCTATGCAAAAAGGAATTTGGGATTTTATCTGGCCCTGGCCCCTTCTTAGTGTCCAGATTCAGTAGCAGGTTTAGTACCCCACTCTCAGTTATATTTAGAGGTTCAATATTTTTGATGGTCTGTTTACTCAGAGGAGGAACTGTACCATTATCCTTGGTGAATATCGAAGCAAAATAATCATTCAATGTATTCGCTTTTTTAGTGCTGTCTTCTTCTCCGACTGGATTATCATTGGTAGTCTTGGGGTTAAGGTAACACCAAAATTTTGTTGGAGCAGTTCTTATAAAGTTGGGTAGCGTGTAGGAAAAGTAATGCAATTTGGCTGCCTTTATTTGTACCTTTAGGTTTTGTACTGCTCGAGATAGTTTACTTTTTGTTCCCGAGCAAGATTTTATCTTCAACGATTTTTTAAGACGATTAACTTTGCGCTTTGCAAGAATTACAGCACGTGTAGTCCAGGGGTTGCGTTTTCTAATGGCTTTCTTTTTCCGTGAGACGAAGTTATGAATGCAGTAGTTTTAAATCTATTCCATAGTGCATTAATATCTCTGGAAGAATCTAGTGCAAGATTATTGAAGGAGTAGAACTCATAGAAAAGATGGTCTAGGATGCTAGTGTCATCTGCTTTGGAAAAATCGAGAATGGTAGTATGTGCGCTTGAGACGGAATATGCGCTAGTAAGTGGCACACTGCACATGGCTAGTTTATGATCAGATATTCCTTCAAGTATATCTATTTTAGTGTCCTCGAGAGGAAAGTGATCGCTAACAAAAACCAGATCAAGAGTGTTAAGTGCAGATCCTTGTTCACGTGTTGGTTGGTTTACCATCTGGGTTAGATTAAATTGCAGCATGATGTCAAAAAGAGCATGGGAAGAAGCACTGTGATGTTTCATTGTGTACCAGTCAATATCTGGGAGATTAAAATCACCGAGCAAGATTAGTCTGGTTCCTAAAAAATGATGTTCCAAATAGTGATGTAGCGCTAACATGAAGTCTAGATCACTTGACGGGCTACGGTAAATACAGCCTATTACAATAGAGCAAGAACCAAGCAGCAGTTTTGCAAAAATTGCTTCCAAACCTTCAATATCTGGAAGTACAATGAATTGAATTTTTTTGTTTATGAAGAGGGCAACCCCTCTTCCACGTGTTGCTCTATCTTTTCGAACGATAGCATAATTGGGGGAGTAACCTCAGCATCTTTTATATCAGATGTCAGGCAGGTTTCTGTAACTGCCATGAAGTCTGGTTTAATGCCGATGAGTATGCTTTCTAAGGACTCAGCCTTGTTCATTATGCTACGGGCATTTATGTTAACGAACGTTATTTGGCTTTTTTGTGAGGACGGCGCGGTCGTAATGTTACTGTTTCGCTTTGGCTCGCATAATGACGTTCTGGGCTCGTCGTCCCCCGTTTTAGGTGTTTTCTAAAACTTTTCCATATTGCGACAAATCATTCGACTGATTTTGTCTTACGGGATGTCGGCAACGCAGCGAAACAAAAATTACGTACAATGAAAGGGAAGTAAAGGAGAAAGAGAAACTGGGTTAGGCACGCATTTCTTCCATCGCTTGTACCTCACATGGTGGTCCTGGTGCATTATGCAGGAAGTGACGCTGATCAGGAATGGCAACGACAAGCTTGGCCTGACTCTCTGTTACGGTGACCCCGAGGAACAGGAAACAGAAATATACGTAGGAGAGGTAAGTTGTCAGTTCCGTATGCTGACCAATACCAGGGGCACTTAGTTCCCTTCTCACTACTTGCCAGTAAACAAAAAAGAAAAAAAAAACACACACGCGGTCTTAAAAAGGTCGCCTGATTGAAAGATGGGGGCGTCGCATTATTCGTGGAATGCAGTGTTTTAGAATCTTCTGCGTAATAAGCTTGGTTTATTTTCTATGCCAAAGACATTTGGTCGTGCTCCCATGGTGAAAGTATTGGAGTCACTACATCTCGGTGAATGTCTGCGAAGGCGTTTAAGCAGTAGCATAAAGTAGCCCCACAAGAGTGATCATGGCAAGTACTGTCTGCTGCTTAGAAACCAAAACATACACTGGTTACGCGTGGTTAAATGTATGGCTATCCTTGCTACTTGCTAAATAAGTTATATTTTAGCCAAATTTATTAAGAAAGCAATATACCAGGAAATTGTTTCACTCAGAATCAAACAAAAGTCAAAAGGGTCGCTTTTATGCTGCTGCGGTTTCACCGGCGGCTGCTGATTTATTCTGATTTCGCGATATATTGCAGCATCACATTTGAAAGAAGTATGCCTGCGCTTGTAGTTGTAAAGCGTCCTCAGTAGCTTTTGATACGACCTCTCTTTTGGACCAATGTTCCTCTCAAATCCATCTTTCCGGGCGATGCGCCATGCCGCCGGGCCTCTCTTCCGGCAGCGCATTTGTGGAAGACTGGCTGTGTCACAGTCAGCAGCTCTTCCTATGGTAATCACTCTTCTAACCTTTACCATGGCAGTTACAGCCCGTTTACTGATTTGTCGCACTTGCTATGCATACCTTCATCCACGGTAACTAACCTGCGCGTGGTTCATCTGGCAACCAGCTTCCGCTTCAAGAATAAATAAGCTTGAATTTCCCTTGTATTATCAAAATGCCTCCGTTTCTTACAGATTGATCCAAGAAGTGTCGCTGCAAAAGATGGAAGACTACAGGAGGGCGACCAAATCCTTCAGGTGAATTAGATACACCACTCAATATCGCTGTCCCGCATTTGCATGCGACGGTCAAAAATATTGATAAATTTTCGTCACAGCTCCAAATGTACGGCTGCTACTAACTCATCAAGCAAAGTAAAATAATGGATGAATTAAAGCTTGGTGTGCGGATCTCAGCTATGGGTGTGTCAGGGACCCTTTTGGACCAGTGAAAGTGGTGGGTGCCCCCTGTGACAAGGGGGGGGGGGGGAGCCTTTGCCGCAGTTCTCGAAGCAGGACCGAATTGGGATTGAGTCAAGGATAAACCCAACTCTGAAAATCGCGCACTTCATCACTGAACGCGCCACAGCCTGCACAGGACGTGGAGGAGAGGCATCAGTTCAGGCATGCGTGACGCTAGAACGGATTCAACGCCTCCCAATACAGGACCGCTCGCTCGTCGGATGCATTTCAGCCTCGTCCAACAGTGCAGCCAGAGCTCGAGTTTCACCAATGCTGCCATCTACAAAAAAGCATAGATGCTTTGTATCTCTATCTCCCCGTTTCTCTCGCTTGTCTTTCGCTTTGAGAAACTAAAGTCAGCATTGAACATCTATGCTTTTAACCCCGCAAAACTGTGTCTAGCCCGGGCAGAGCCATCGCGCGGCCTTTCCTTTTGGTGTGGGCTTGGGTTTCGCCGACCACCACAAATCGCGTCGCTGACTCCCTAGGTTCCGCGGAGCCCCGTTTGAGAAACACTACTCTATACATTTCTTACTTAAATAAAATATACATATATTTTCTAATCATCAGCAGTTTGGCACATTGAAAGTGGAACATAAATTATAAGAATATAGTAAGTCAACCTGTGCGCACAGGCTCATAGTTATCACTGTAGCTGATAAAAATGAGTGGGAGGCTATGGTGCAGATGTATATAGTGAGGAAAGTTGTGGATATCAGGCCTGGTCTGTGGCTATTCCACAACTGCGTCAATTTTCTTTTTTTTTAGTGCGATACAGCTAACATGTATTTCAGACATTCGCATTTGATCTCAGATATTCAAAGCTTGGGCTTAGTCCCCTAACTGATTTCGCTGATATCCTTAATATGCAAGAAATAAATGCTTACCCCCTCATATTTTTGTGCAGGTCAATGGAACCGACGTGTTGGGTCGAGATCAAGCCATTGCTCTTTTCTCTGAACTGAGGCCTGACTTCACGCTGCTTGTAGCGAGGACGCATGTTTCCGTGAGTCTATCAGAGTGTTCATTTTGGATTAGTTATTTCTGCTGGTCAACTTTCAACTTTCAAGTGACAATGTCCTATTTATCCTTGCTTCCTGGAGTCCAGTTACTGACTGAATTTTAATTGCTTTTATTGTGTTTGGTTTGCGTTTTCATCCAGGGTGCATCATCCACTAGCGAAGATCAGTCAAATTTTTCTCTTCCTCGTCGCCGTTACAGTTCTGTTCTGGTTTGTAATATGATTTGTTCCTTATTTGCAAAATGATTTTTCCTACAAGTTTGGTTATCAGTTTGCTTCGTTTATATTGTTTTGTATACTGCATTACAGCCACCATAGCGCGCGCGCGCGCGCACACACACACACACACACACACACACACACACACACACACACACACACACACACACACACACACACACACACACACACACACACACACACACACACACACACACACACACACACACACACACACACACACACACACACACACACACACACACACACACACACACACACACACACACACACACACGCACACACACGCACGCACGCACGCACGCACACAGCTGTGTGCGTGATCAGAACAGGCAGGCTGGAGAGGTCAGTCCTGTAGCCATTCTGCTCAGCCAGCCTTCATTAACGCCGCACAGCTGTAAACGTACCCTCTAGAGGCGCGCGTTTTCTAAATGCAACTTAACAACGAGTTAGAGCAGGGCATTGAAGCTTGTCGCTTAAATTTAGTTTGTTTTTTTGCTCTGTCCTCTTTAGGAAGAGAGAGCTACAAATGTGTATGCCTAATAAACTGCCAGTTGGAAGTCAGCGCTCGCGGTGCCTTCTTGCTCATTTGCGCACTCGTATTTTGTATTGGTTTGCAATGTATTCCTGCCCTCGATCATTGTTCATTTTGTTCTGTAGTCATTTTACTTTTTCTCCACTGTGCAGTTTCTGGCATTAACAAGGCAAACATGTTTTACTCATATGCCTTGGGTGTTTTTGCTCTGTTTTACCGATGAAGACATAAAACTAGTTCCGGCTTTTATACCTTTATTTTATAACCTTAGGAAGAAGACGAAGAGGACGACGGAAATGACAAAGATGATGCGACAACACCAAATAAGGCAGACATCGTGCCGCAGGCAGCATTCCAGGAAGAACTGTCTGAGACTGAAACACAGGTACGGACCAAATTGCAGTGAACCCAACTGTACGGCCTTAGCCTTGAGCTACGTCATTATTTTTAGTCCTGTACGCGGTAAAGCAAGCATTTACAAAAGAAGTGCAAAGTGTCCCGGCATATTTTTTAACGATGAGATGTGCACCATGGGCAAGAAAGGAACTGTCAATATAAACATTTATTCGTCTCTCAACGCTAAAGCTTTACGGCGCTTGTGTTACAGATCACGGCGTCATAGCCGCATGACGTCAAAGCAACCCACAATGCTCACGTCAAACGAACATTAGGCGTAAAATGAAAATAATTGAAACATGACTTTCATTGCGAAAAGATGACCAGCGTATGTCTTGAGTGATTGAACGTTTTGGAGTAATTGAGTTTGCGTGAGCAAAGTTCCCACGTAATATGAGCGAACCGCCGGCACTGCGTTTCGATGGAGGCAAAACAAAGAGCCTTCCGCGTGCTATACGATGTCAGTGCACGTTGAAGATCCCCAGGTGGTCGAAATTACTCCGTAACTCTCCACTACTGCATTCCTTTCTCTCTTTCCGCTTTCGCTTCCACCTTCCTCCCTTCCCTTACAACACGGTTCAGGTGCCCACAGAAAAAAGTGTGGACAAATTATTATTATGGTGTACAGAACTGCAAGATACTACATTGTGTCTTCTAATCGTATGCACATCTGTGCAGGCATCGATTTCTTTTGTATATCTGACATAAGAATCCGGTGAAATCATCGGAGTGTAACGTAATATATTGTTGAGGCAAAACAAGGTGAAAAATGCAGTGCAATAATGACTATAAGCATAACGGAATAGTGACAGCCAGAGCACTCGCTGCGGGGACGTGAAAGTCCGCCAACCGAACCACTGGTTTCAATTACGGTTCAGGCCAAGGGATGGCGGTGACTATTGTGCATTTTTGTGATATGCGTAAGTTTCCATGGACGAATGCATGTGCGTTAAAATGTAAAACTGGTACTTGGTGGTTTAGTGTTAGAAAATCCGCCACGGGCAGAAAACTGTTACCAGTTTCATAACAAACTACATTAGCCTACCTAGCGACCGAAGCAAACCACGCAGCGTCATATCCTATACTCCTGCCACGGCACAGTTGCCCCCTGCCTCTTGGCACCTTACCAGTCCGCAGCAGGGGGAGTCTGCTTTGTCCAGCAGCAAACCGGAAGTACAACTTCGGCTGGTGACGTGGGCGGAGGAAGTTACGGCTAGGCACACCCTGGAAACCACAACCGGCAGCTCGAAGGCCGCTCGCAACGCTACTATTTAATTTTGTTTTCGGCCTTCAAAATTAGGTTTTCACTGCCACCACCACTCAGCCTTCGAGACGCTCGGCTACTCTTCTGGAACACCCGGGTTGGAACGCAAGCACAGCGCCGGCGTTTCGTTGGAGGCGAAAAGCAAATGTGTCCTTGTGCTGTGTGATAGCGCACGGTTAAGCTTCCCAGGCAATCAAATTATTCCGGAGCCCTGCACTGCGACACCGTCTATTCTCTCTCCTTTAATCCTACCTTCCTCCCTTCCCTTAGTGCGCGGTCACGTGTCCACTGAAATATGTGACAGATATTGCGGCTTTCCTTTTTCATAAACTAATATGTTTCAGGGAAATGCTCTGGGCTATGTTATGGAAATTCCCTACCTTATGGGGTTATCTTATTTTTGGTGCTTTAGGTCGTAAGAAGTAAAGCCGCAGAATGAGTTTTCCATCTTTCTAGGTGGGCACCCCGCTGCCTGACAACGATATCGAGATGAGTGTGTTGGCCAGCGAGTTCCAGAGGGTCATTTTGGATAAAAAGTCGTCTTCCGTGGAGCAGTGGCTGCACCAGGGTTCTTCCGGGCTGGCGGCATCTCCCCAGAAATGGGACGCTGGCGATAGCGGATCGAGTGCGTACCACACAGGAGGTTCCTCTTCTGCTTCGCCTCCAACCCTGGAGCTTGGTGGTCGGTCAGGCTCCCTCCTGTCACTCACGGGGGCTCCAGTGACGACGCCAACGCACCCGCTGTTTCAGCCTACGACGCGTACTCATGCTCCTGTGGTTTCTTCCGGCCATGGAACGGGGCCAACAGAGGACAAGTCTACGCAGGTATAATGGCGACGCGTTTGTTCTTTCCAATTACATAGGCTAGCTAATAAGCAACTATGAGCATGTAGGGCATTTGTATATTTTGGACATTCCTCGCAGGTATCGATTTCACTATCACAGTGGTAGTACGCATTTCTTGGCTCAGATGCTTCGTATTGCCCTTTCCACCAAAGAGAAGGAAGGTATGTTGCTGGGCGAAAGAGAAGGACTTGTGATTGCGAACGTTCTGTAGTATCACGTCCGATGGAGGTACGTTGCGCGCAAATGTCCCCAAAGGAATGTAAAGAAACATGGACGACAGAGGGTGCTGTCGGATGTTGTGCAACATTCAGTCATGTGGTTCATTTGGTCCTTAGTAGTTCAGCAACGACAAAAGTGCAGGCTATAAGACCCAGCACAGGATTGCTGGCACACATGCATGAAACGAGAAGAGCAACGAAAAGAGAGGAAGAAGTCAGCTGAGAAAAGAAAGAACACTTACCCAGTGATTCATTCACATGCAGAGCACATACTTAAATAGTTTCTCTGGCAGCAAGCCTTTATAAATAGCAGGCATCATGTAGTTTGTGATGCAGTTGACATCAACAATTTTATGGTCCAGCGGTATTCTCCGTGGATGATGGTAGGGTGCCAGTCGAATTAAAGCTTCCCGGAGTGCCACATGTTACAATTTGTAGCTTGAAAAGCTTAGGAAGACGTTCAGTAGTTTCGGCATACTACGCATCTACCGTATGCCGGAACCTTATCCTGTTGCGGACGAGGAAGAAGCGGGCAGTGGCGCGGGTAGGCGCGGTCGCGCTAGGCCCGCTGCGATTCATTAAAGCATCTATCAGTCATCGACCATCTCTCGCTGTTCTCTGTGTGCATCGGGTTGCCGCCCGTAACAGTTCATTGCCGGAAGTGGCTGTTCTAATAAAAGCCGCCCAGTACTGCATTGCTTCGGCCGAATGTTTGGCCCCGGGGTGAATGCAAGGAAGTTCCAGTTAATTTAATTTATTAGCATTCGCAGCTTCATGTCGGAAAAAAATTACAGGAAGTCGCCGGCGATTTTCCACTAGAAGCATAGAGCTACTGTGAAGATGCCACATAGTAACATGAAATCGTTGAGCACAGACTGAGCGTCGGGATGGGCGAACGTCGTCAGCATTGGTTTTCTATAGATTGGTGGGAATCAAGGTGAGTGTGTGTGTGTGGGGGGGGGGGGGGGGGAGAGAAAGATGACAAAGCGCAAAAACGTTAGAAAAAAATTAGTGAAAATGCTATGGTAAATTTTCATGTGTGACAGCTAGGCAGACGAGGCGCAAGAGACAAGAGCGGCATTGGGGGTGCACTTTGATAAGCGAATTAAAAGCCTGCTCGGCAGTCCTATTCTGGCAGTGCTTATCACTTTTGGTTAGATGAAAGCAATACTATCTAGTACGCTGTAGGGTACTAACACTAATATGTATTTGTCATATTAATCTCATTGATCACCTTGAACTTTCTTCTGCTTTTGAATTGACACCATAGACTGAGTGTCACTTGTGCATCACAGCCCTCTAGTGATGCTTTGATTTCCGAACCTCCTACGAAATGTGAACTATTGTTCAGTGCCTCTTATATGTTCTTTGAATTTCGTTTTTATATGATTAAGAATGCACTACATCTGTCCATGATTACACTTTTCTATGCGCAGAATCCAACGCATTTATGCTAAATACCAATGATTTACTAGATGCAAATAGTCATGGCAATGTGAAGAAAACCTAAATTGCAGTAGATGGTAGTATTCTATATTCAGTAACCATGTACAAGAAAATAACCAAACTAGTTGAGAACAGGCAACATTGCACACACGCCCTGAATGCCTCTATTATTACTGCGGTGTGCTGTTCGTTTGACAGAGAAAGGTAGCATGTGCAAGCAGCAGACTATTGAAAATCAAGCACTGAGTTCACTGTCTTCCATCTTCGATCGCAGATGCGAGACTCGGACCTACAGAGCTTAACCAGCTGCGAGTCGTGTCGCTGCCACCTTGACTTTGCGACGTCACCCCGCCGGCTGCCAAAGACGGTTAGCGAGCCAGCGTGTGTTCGTCGTGGCTCTTCAGTGCCAGACTATGCCTCCCTGTACCCGACGATGTATACGAATCCACAGAACCTCCAACATACAATGTGGCTGCAACAGAACCTTTTCCGCGAGGCCCTGGCACGACGGAGCAGTCGAGCTCAGGCAGCAAAGTCGGCATCAACATCTTCGTCCAAGAAGGAGCATGCCACTGATGCCACTGAGGATATGGACCTTAAGTCACAATGGAAGGTGAAAAGGAGGGCAGATGGCACACGCTACATCACTCGTAGGCCAGCTAGGACTAAGCTTCTGAAAGAGAGAGAGCAGAAGATTATGGAGGAACGTAGCGGATTGACCACAGATGATGACAACCACTCAGAACTGAAGACAGGCAAGTACTGGACAAAGGAGGAGAGGAAAAAGCACCTGGAAAGGGCCCGAGACAGGAAGAAGAAAGAGATGATGCTCAAGCTGAAGATGGCCATCCTCAAGGAAGCGCATGAGGGATCTGGCACCAAGAAGTCATCGAGTGGAACTGGGTCTCGAAAGAAGCGTGAAATCTCGCCTTCGCCAGAGAGCATAGTTAGTGCTACAGGGGACAAGACATTCGCCCTTCTAGCTGTCACAACCGTTTAGGGCAGATGGGTGTTCACTGGATGGAAACTTGTGCGGATGGGCATATGTTTCATTCGTAGATATTGCTGTGTTGCTCGATGCGAGGCATTTTTGAATGTGAGCAGCTCCAGAACATCACTATAGAGCGCAAAGGAGTGCGCTTAGTTTATATACAGGGAATACAATGTGTATGTGTTCCCAAAAGTGACACTGTGACTCTCCTCTGATAGGACTCCTGCGCATCTGCTGTGATTAAAAGGACCGCTGGTTGCCAACATGCAGCTTTGTACTTGGCTGGTGCAAATGTAACTTGCTTGTAATGTGCACCTGAAAGCTTTGTCATTCACAGAGGTTGTAACAAACCTTAGAGCTTTGCTGATACAGTTCACTCAAAGGGAGGAGCCAAGTGTTCCAATACAAGTCGCAAGTCTCCTCAAATCTAAGAGAGGAAGCTTGAGTTGCACATATTAGAGCATTTTTAACATACGAATGCCTCTATTGCATCAGCTGGGACATGTTTCTGAAAATGTAAACAAGCGGGTTTGAAATGCAAAGGCTTACTGTGCTTCCATCATGTTTTGCAGGGAGGAAATGGCATGATTTTGTCTAGGATGCGGACTCAAGTAGTCTTCTGCTTGTGGCTATGATGCTTTTGTTTGGGAAGTTCTCCTAATGACATGCAAATGTTTGTCTATGGAGGGCAGAAAGTAGCAAATTTCTTCTCACTCAACTCATAGCCACTTGCCTATAGTATGTTTGATGCATGACTGGCTTCTTCGTCTGGAGCAGCAACAACGAAAGCTACCAAAACTCATATTTATCCTTGTTATGTAAAAACAAATTGTGGTATGCTTCTCAAGGTGTGAAGCAGATGATTTATTGTCATAGGTATTTTCTTTATGCATCCTAGTCCCTTGTTTTGAAATTCACCACATTATTTATGACCTTTATTATAACTGTATATTTTCTGTGTATTTTGAAAGGGCCTTGAGTACATGCCTTAACCGACCCTTCCTCCTAGGCATATTTGAGAGCCATAGGCTTGGGAGAATGACTGCATTGCTATAAATGTAGTGCTCTTTGTTGATGACAACAAAACAAAAATGAATTGTCCCGTTTAAAATTTGTAAATGTGCATTTTGGTTAGAATTTCAAATACTACTCTAGAAAAGATATCTGAGATACATGTGACATTGGGCAATGACACTATGAACCAGACAGTGATTTCCAGACAAAAACTGATAACAGGCTTCTTTGAGAGATAGTTAGGAAGTGCTTTTGTCTTTTTGTTCAAAAGCGGAACCTTAAAAAGTTGGTGTTCATAATCCATATTTAAATCTTCATTTGGAGAAACCACCTGGTAGGCTAGACATAAAATGTTTGTAATAAGTCATGCAGTCATGAATCATGTTGAGCTTTTGCAGACACAATTATTTGCATGTAAATCAAATATTTCTGCATGATCGTCCTTCTTACAATTTACTGTGCACTTTGTCTGACCTCTGATATAGTGCTGTCATGTACAGACCAAATGTAAATATAGGCACTATGTGTTGAAGTGTTTGGTGCAGCGTATTTAAATGTTTCCACGAAAATTTGTAAAGATATCTTTGTCGGATGCAGACATGTCGTGCAACATGATTTTTCCAGGATGAATGTCAACAAGTTCAGAAGAGGGTGAAACAGCGAAGAGAAAATTAAGAATAAATAAAGATAACTGGAAAACAGCCCCGTGTTCACTCTTTCATGATTTGTGTGATGATATTTTTAGGTTATTTTCAGGTTGATGCTGGTCGATAGAAAGCTGCAGTTATTTTTGAAAGAAGTGTTTAACAGTGAGTTTGGGTCAACAGAAATTGCAAGTCTCCCACACTATAGCGCTTGTGCTATTGATGTCAATTTTTCTGCTTTTATCTCCTGCGGCATTGGCTATCAACTACGCACCAACAAGCCAAGCTGCTGAGTCACAAGTCCCCTACATAGTTTTTAAATATTACCCTTTGGCATCAGTGGTGCCACCGTTTATCTCAATTTCTTTAAGTGCACATTATCTACCACAGGATACCTGGCCACAGTCGGCCTATCCTGCTCAGCCACCAAGTCTGAATACATTATTGTCCCAACCTAGGGTAGACGCCCCAGATCACCTCCGGAATCCTTCAATCTGCAAGTACAGGGCACCCCCATACCCCGTACTGACCGAATCCGTATCCTGGGCCTTCATCTACAAGATAATAGAGGAAACGCCGCTACCCTTCAGCGAATAGATCAATCTGTAATCCAAATCAGTCGACTGCTCAAGAGAGTCGCCAACAAGCATAAGGACATGCGCGAATCCAACCTTTTGCGCCTCGTACAAGCCTTCGTTTGTACGCGCATTGCCTACGTTGCCCCTTACCTTCGCCTTACGCGAACAGATCGGGAGCGACTGGAGGCATCACTACGCAAGGCATACAAGACAGCGTTGGGTTTACCCATGCCCACTGCCACCACCAAGCTGATGACCCACGGTATCTCCAACACAGTCGACGAGCTGATTGAAGCGACTCTAGCTTCCCAATATGAGCGCCTCTCGCTGACACATGCGGGCCGTGCAGTACTGAGCCAGGTAGGAATCGCCCCTCTGAGGGCGACTTCTACGTATATGGACCTCACGCCTGAGCAGAGACTCAGTCTTCGTATACCTCCGCTTCCCAAACGTATGCATCCAGAGTATCATACAGATCGCAGAGCCGACCGAGCCCAGCAACTCCACAAACGTTTTACCGGTCGCCCCGATGTTACATACACAGATGCCTCCCACCACCCCCTTCGCCCCGCTATGGTTGCGGTTCCATTGGCACCGCACCGAAACTGCACAACGCCTGCAGCGTCCTCAACGCCGCAGCTGTTACCACAGCGGAAGAGGTTGCCATCGCGTTAGCTCTGACCGACCCCTCCACCAAAGTAGTCGTTAACGATTCCCAACAGGCAATTCGTAACTTCGGTGCAGGTCATATATCCCGACAGGCGCACACTATCCTCCGATCTCTCCCCTTACCGTCTACACCTCGTCTTCTCATATGGGCCCCAGCCCATGAGGCGCTCAGCGGGAACGCACAGGCGCATGCTCCAGCCCGAGAACTCAGCTACAGGGCGGAGCACCCTCCTCAGCCTACCGCTTTCTCTGACACTCCCCAAGGCACTTATTTACGCCTTGTTACATACACGGATATCCTCCAACATTATCGGCTCGAACGGTGTCTATACCCCCTGCACACCGGGAACTATCCCGGCGCGAGGCCGTCCATTGGCGCAAAATACAAACAGGAACATTTCCAAACCCATGGCTATATAGCAAAATTTTCGCAAATCGTATTGCACCTAGTTGCAAACACTACTCGCAACCGGCCACATTCATTCACATGGTGTGGACATGTACACGACACAACGCAGACAATACAGCTACAGTGGATGCGTGGGAGTCCCTCCTGCGTACCACCGAGCTCGCCCAACAGCACCAGCTCATTTAGCGCGCATTGGAGGCCGCAGAGTCCCAAGGGATTCCTGGTGACCTTCTCTAAGCAGTGCAACCAGTCTTTCGGCTGGTTCCCTTTCTTTGGGAGTAAATAAAGCGCTTATCATCATTATCATCATCCAAGAAGCAAAGGTATTGTATTTGGCTTGGCTAGTGTTAGCAAGAAGAAATGAATCCTGTCTACAAATCTACAGCTGTGTATCAGTGGTCCCTTCCATGTTCTAGTTAAATCATAGAGTTTCTTACACTAACTAGATGGAAAGCTGAGGGCGCTGCACTTCAGCCACTATGGGCGTGCTAAGAATCCTGGGCCGGTGTGCTACTTGTTGCGGGACAGTCGGTTTTTCTCGGGTACGTGGAGTGGCGTTACTGCGATGTTTCTTTTTCGTCATCATCATCATCTGAAGGCGCGTACATAGACCGTGAAAGCCATAGCAGCGAAGGCGCAAAACCAGAAGTCGCCAATAAATGGTTTCTGTTTTCCGAAATGCCACTAAAAACTTCCTTAAGTGATTGCATAACCATGAATATTTTCATAACGTTTTTATATTTCAAAGTTTGCCTATTAAGTGCGAAATATTGGTATTTCTGGTGCTCAAAACTAAGCCAATATGAGAAAGAGCCATCGCTTATATTGGATAAATCTCACACTAACATGCTGTTTCTCTCTCTTTTTGCAATTTATAGTCACAATATTCAATCTTTGGACATTATTTACGGTAAAAGAACGTTTATCTTTGCATTAGTTTTGGCCAAAAGTTGTAGTTATGCACTCGGTAGCTCTCCGGCCCACGATGCTTTGAGCGTCCATGGTGGCTGAACTGGCCGTTTGGAAACTCCATGTAAACTCCCATAGACGGCAGCACAGCTTTCCCTCTATGTATGAGTAAGAAACTCTATGAGTTAAATACTTTATTTTGGAGGTGTAATTCATGCGGAAAAAAATTCAGTTTTCTGCTAGTAAAAAAAGTCTGTATTTTATGATGCCGTAAAAATGGGCCTGATATTTTAAGCTGAATTCATACTTTATGCAAATAATAAGCCAATTACGAAACTACACTTTCCTGAATTCTTGCGGCTCTCCATGGCAGATAAAATACCACATCGTCAACTTCTTCGCCTTAGTAATATTAAAACGCTGCTTCACTCTCGTGCGTCTCCCTGCTCGGGGCAGCCCGAATAATATGCTGTGCCGTGCTTTGGGCGACAGGAAGTCGCTATCATTTGCAACAAGCTAGGGAGAGGAATGATTGCTCACATATGACAGAAAGTTGACCGCAGTTCATTTGGCCGTCCTTCTTCAAGTGACATTTGATAAGTATGCAAATCGCCAGGCAGCAGTCTGTGACTACCATGAGAGTACCTTGCCATCACGCCAGCGACGTACGAGATGACACGCCGAGCCGTGAACCTAAAAACGAACTATTTGTACTTTATTTGACCCACGACACTTGCTCAAGCCGAGCATGGGGCAGCTAACACCGAACTATCAGCACGGCATGGAGGCATAGCACTTAGGCTAACATAATGTCACTTATCCCGCCTTAAGATTATAATTATGGGGAGTATCGAGGCCTCGCTGCCAAGGCTTCCTTTTCTTTGCACTACGTCGCAACGCTATGTGTGCTAAGCGCAGCCATGACAGAGCCACTGTTCACACATGCGCCGCATTGTTGACTGCAGTCATGTCACTGCCCATGGCACACTTGCAGGTGGCTGTTCCTCATGAGGCACGTCTGGAACTGCTATTGCATGGATGGGCTGCTACTCCAGTTGCGACACTTGAACACAAGCCGGGTGAAATGAGCTCGTTTCAGCAGAATAAGTCAGAAGTGCTCCTGTATGCGCAAGGCGCAAGTAGTCACTGTGCGTGTTCTTTATGATGCCATCTTAAAAATCGAATTTGGCTCTTAAACAACCTACGTCTACGGTCCACAACACTGGCAGATGCTCACGGTGCGCTTCTGTGGAAGTTCCGCACATATACCTCATTTCTCAATCGCATTGATGGTACCTTCTGGGACCTTTTGTCAGCATACATCTCCTCCAATCGTTTTTGGAGCACCTATGCCTGTGGACTTCTGCGCATCCAACAGAGTCTTGAAAGTTGTCCACTTGAGAGCACGCATGATGGCTGATCAATTCCTTTATGCGGTGCGCCCCTGCAGTAGGATAAGAAACCCGAGAGCTGTTCTTGGAAGTGGTCAGAACGAGTTTTCGCAATTTTTTTCATAGTCAGTACCACTCGCTCTGCTGCGTTGTTCGAGAAAGTGTGATAAGGTAGTAGGAGCATGCGACACATTCTATTTCTAGTTAAGAAATAAAGGTATTGGGCTCTGGAAAAGCTCGACAATTGTTAAAAACTATTCAGTTCGGGACGCTGTGTTGAGCAAAGGCACTTCTCAGGGTTGAGTAGGTAAGTTCTGCAGAAATGAGCGACACAGGAATGACTTCATCTACTTCGAGAAACTAAAATAAAAAAGTTTCACACCGCGAACAACAGCGAATACACAGATAGACACGGAGAGGACGGGCGATGAGCTCCAACTGATTATATTCATTCTCAACGAAACCGCCGCGGCGCTGCTGCGGTTAAAGGCTGCTATACGATGCCCGACTACTGTGTTGGAGTACGCGAGTGCGATGCCAACCGCCGGCAGCTGCGTTTCAAAGAGGAACGGAGTGGCATCTGTGTGCTGCCCCCAGGTGGTCGAAACTTCAGGAGTCCTGTCATGTTACAGCGTCTCTCATAGCCCGAGTCGGTTTGGGATTTTAAACCCATCAAAAAAAAAAAAATACCTTTGAAACGATTAAAGATGAGGGCGCTATGCGCATGCGTAGAACAATTAGCGAAGTAAATGCGCTCAAACCGGTAAGCATATATGAATATCACTCTCGGCCAATCTTATTTAATAAAATTAAGTACATGTATTCGCCTCTAAACTGAGATACCGAGGGGTCACTGGGAAAGTAGTGGCGAACGTCGTCTACTCAGTTTGATTAGATAGGAATGGCATAAAGGGACATTAATATGCTTGCCGGTAGTGTGGAGGTATTTGGATGCGTTTACCTCGCGAATTTTTTACGCAAGCGCATAGTCTCTTTTCTGACTTGTTTCGAAGTAATATGAGTTCAGCACCCGTCCTGTCCGTGTCTTTCTGTGTATTTGTTTTTGTTTGTTTGCGCTGTGGAATATTTTCCTTAAGTTGAAACGCACAAATTAACCCAGCACTTTATTTCACTTCAAAAAAGCATTTGCAACCAAGAACGTAAGTTCCATAAATAGTCCTCCGATATCATTGTGAAGTGAAGCTTCGATTACGGTCGCTGCGGAAAGGGCAAGTTGTCTGCTGGACTGGCTGCGCAGCTCGATGTTGAGCCTAACAAGTAGCGCAGCTCTTCACACTTGAAAATGCCACTGTCTGTGCCTGGCCACCAGACATCGCTCCTGGCAGTTATCTTGCTCTTGTCAATACCAGGGTGGCTGGCATATAACAAGCGAAGTACTAGGGCTGACAATGATTATGAAACTACGAGTCCCGCATCCACGCGGCGCTGATAGTTTTGTGTTGAGCTGCGCCATGCCTGGCCTCTGAGCAAATATCGTGGCTGAAATAAAGCTCTCAAAATTCATCTTGTTAGCGCAAAATGACAGGACACACAGTAGGAAGACACGCACACACGATGAATTTTGAGACTGATCACCAACTAGCCCAACAATTAACGCTTTTAATGAAATAAAGCTCAGAAAGTTCGTTTCTGGGTTTATGGCTCGGCATGACTGAGATTTTCACAGCTGGCGGATATTTTCACAACTTGTCATGATATGTGTGAAATTGGAGGTAAATCAAATTTGAATATGTGTCTGGTTAAATTTGTAACTAAATTCACTTGTGGCGCAAGTTGTGCTCACTCCTGGCCGCCATTGGGTCACATGCGTAGAAAGCTTCCATCTAGAAACTCGTGGTAGTGAATTTTGGGCATGCTTTCACGAGACCATTTACCATTGCCACGCATTATTTTTCTGCACTGGTGAATATTGTAGCCGAAGAAGAGAAAGTACGCGTGTTCTTTGAAGAAAGAAGACGCTGGTGGGGGCGATTCTTTTCCAGTGTTCTGAGAATCCCCGCCGTCGCGCTGGTTCCTGCTGCTGCCCTGCTGACCTTCGGTCACTGTTATGTCCCGTCCTTTGACTAGGACGTGACATTTGGTGGAGTCGCCGGGTACGAATCCCATGCAGCGCAGCCCTACACGTAATTCGAGCCCGGTCGTAAGTCCAGGCCACCGAGTTTTCTTAGAATCTGTTGCAGCACCTGTAAGCCGCGCTAACCGACGTCAACAAGGCAAGCTCCGGAAATCGGACTCTTGCCCGAGGGAAGACCGCCAGGGCTAACGTCACCATGGTCTTCCAGCCGCAGCAAACGGACAGTGCGGCTGCTGCGCGGATCATGTACGCGCCGGGGACCCCAAGGACTGTCACCCCGTTTCGTGGCGATAGCCTGAATGATGTTGAAGACTGGGTTCAACATTACGAACGGGTTGCGCGCCACAACGGGTGAACCCCCGAACAGTGCCTTCAGAATATCTACTTCTCTCTGGAAGCAACAGCACACTACTGGTTCGAGAACCACGAGGCTTCGTTGACCTCTTGAGAACTCTAAGAACGAATTGGTGCGCACGTTTGCGAACCAGCACCGGCAACAGCACGCCGAAGGTCTCCTTCACGCTCGAATTCAGGGTCCTGCCGAAAGTGTGAGAAGCTTTGTAGAGGACGTGCTGCACCTAAGTGCTCGCGCCGACCCACAGGCTACTGAGGAAAACAAAGTGCGCGCCTTGATGCGGGGCGTCCGAAACTAGATCTTTGGCGGACTTATACGCGATACGCCGATTACAGTAGCCAGCTTTGTGGCCGAAGCAACTAACATTGAGCGCGCATTGGCAATAAGAACAAATCGCTATCAGCGGCTGGGCACTTACCCCAACCTCGTCTGGCACTAGTGGTGCTGGCCTCACCGACGTCCGCTAAATCATTCGCGACGTCGTGCGCGAAGTGCTCCGGAGGTTTTTCCCAGCTCCTGAGCAGGCTTCACCACTATCCATCGCTACGGCCGTTCGTGAGGAAATGAGACAGACACTCACACTCGAAGCCAGTGGTTGCTGCTGCAGAATAACTGGCTGAGAATTGTGCTTCTGTTCTCCGTCGGCCTCCGTCTGTACCTCACCAGTACCAACGGGTTACGGATTCTGGACCTCGGCGCCGTGAATTCCTGGCGCAGGATGGCACATACTCGGAGCCGCGGAGGCGACGAAAAGCCGACATCTGGAGGATTGCGGACAGCCGACCGTTGCTTTCACTGACCTGACCACATGTACCGCCGCCGCCCATACCGACATCTCGGCCTGCGAGGATTCAGGCGGAGCGACCGACTACCTCGTTACGGTGAACAATCCGAGATATCCAGGAGTATCTTCGACGCACATCATCCCCGATGCGAACCTATGACCGTGAATATCTTCCACGCTCTTCATCGCCGATGCAAACTGACGACCGTGTATCCCGCTCGCACTCGCTACGCCGCCCTCCCACGCCTCCTCACGGGTCTCGTTGTGAGAGCTTGTCTCCTCTTCCTCGTCGGAAAAACTGAGTATGGCGACGCCTGGAAGTGGCGTTGCCGAATTTGGCCGAAAAAAAGAGCCTCCACGTACGTTAACATCTGCACCATGGACAACGACACACGTGAAAACGTAAAAAACGTACACGGTTTTTCGGCCTCTAGTAATGTAGACGTTATAATCGACGGTGACTCGGCCACTGCACTCGTTGACACTGGGGCCGATTACTCGATATCCAGCGGAAAGTTATGTCGACGAGTTCGCAAGGTGTTTACGCAGTGGGATAGGCCTCCGATACGAACCGCAGGAGGTCACCTCGTATTTCGCGTCGGAAAATGCACCGCCCGTGTCGAAATTAATAGTGAGAAGTGTCCCACCAAATTTGGGATCTTAAAGAATTGCTCCAAATCTATTATTCTCGGAATGGACTTTCTTCGTGAATACGCGGTGCAGTCATCGATGTAGGGCAGAATAAGTTAACGCTCCGAGCACGTTCTCCATCGCTGGGGTTTGGTACAGCCACCCCAGTTGCGCTTAAAGTTGATGCCAAGCATGTGAACTTGCCACCACTCTCTACAGTATTTCTGCCTGTTCGGGCCGACACCTCCGCATGTGGCGAAAGCCTCCTGGAAGGAAGTGTACAAATGTTGGTTTCGAAGGGAATAGGTGTTGTGAGGGGAATAGCCGATGTTCATGACGGATATGCCAACATCTTCGTAACGAACTTTAGGATCGAGCCGCAGCACGTGACAAAAGGGGCAGTTACAGCCCATATAGAAGAGATAAGCGACGCTCGTGAGGCTGTTGTGTTCCCTGAGAGGGATATTCCGCCCGAACCGCACGAGGAAGAAAAACCCTTGCAACTTAACATCGAGAAAAGCTGAGTCGTCCCAGACAAGGGAATGACTTGAACTTTTGTATGGCTACCGCGAATGTTTTTCAACGACATCCAGGGTTCGCGAGACGCCCGTCGCGAAACATAGAATTATTGTCGATGGCGCGGCCCACCCAATTTGCCAACCGCCGTACCGAGTTTCTCTGAAGGAAAAAGAAGCAATACAAGAGCAAGTGCAGGAAATGCTACATGACGATGTCATCCAGCCTTCAAAAAGTCCGTGGGCAGCACCGGTTGTTCTGGTAAAGAAAAAAGACGGTACACTTCGGTTCTGTGTGGACTACAGGCGACTCAACAAGGTGACAAAGAAGGACTTATATCCACGTACCCGAATCGACGACATACTCGATCGGCTCCGTCACGCCCGCTATTTTTCGTCTATTGATTTGAAAAGTGGATACTGGCAGATCGTGGTGGATGAGCGAGACCGAGAGAAGACCGCGTTTATAACACCGGATGGCCTTTATGAGCTCAAGATGGTGCCGTTTGGCTTATGTACAGTGCCCGTGACAATTCAAAGCGTCATGTTCACTGTTCTCACCAGACTGAGGTGGCAGACGTGTCTGTTTATCTTGATGACATCGTTATTTTTTCAAGCACCTTCGCTGACCATCTTGTGCGCCTCGAAGCGGTTCTTCGTGCTATACGGAACGCCGGACTCACACTCAAGCCTTCGAAATGTCGGTTCGCATATGGTGAACTGAAGTTTCTTGGGCATATAGTCATCCATGGAGGCGTGAGACCAGATCCCGAGGAAACAGCGGTCGTGGCGTCCTTCCCACCACCGTCGGACAAGAAAACTGTCAGAAGCTTCCTTGGTCTCTGCGCTTACTTCAGGCGTTTCGTTCGCAACTTCGCCCAGATCGCAGCGCCGCTTATCAACTTTACGAAAGACAGCATCGACTTTTAGTAGAATGAAGAGCTAGAGTCAGCGTTCAGGCAACTAAAGCAAGCTTTTTTGTCACCACCTATATTAGGCCACTTGATAAAAATGCCGACACTGAACTGCACACGGACGCCAGCAACAAAGGACTAGGGGCAGTGCTTGTACAATTCCAGGATGGCGCTGAGCGGGTTATTGCGTACGCAAGCCTAACTCTTTCCAAGTCGGAAGGCAATTACTCGACAACAGAAAAAGAATGCCTCGCCGTCATCTGGGCCATAAAAAAGTTTCGGCCTTATCTGTACGGCTGCCCGTTTCCTGTGGTCGCTGACCTCCATTCGCTGTGCTGGCTGGCCAATCTTAAGGATCCCGCTGGCCGGCTTGCAAGGTGGAGCCTTCGGCTACGGGAGTATGAAGTCACGATCGTACATACATCCGGAAGAAATCATCATGATTCTGACTGCTTGTCTCGAGCGCCCGTGGGACCATCGCCAGACGGCGCAGATGATGAGGAAGACAGCTTCCTTGGAGCCTTGAATCCTTACGATATGGGAGATCGGCAACGACATGATCCACAGCTGCGTCAACTGATGGTGCACCTCGCAGGAGACGAAGATGAGGTACCTCGGGTTTTTCTGCGTATTCTGCCTGCATTTAAGATCCGGAATGGTGTCTTGTACAATAAAAATTTCGACAGCAGCCAGAGACCGTGGCTTCTTGTCATGCCGGAAGATCTGCGCAGTGAGGTTACTGAAGCGTGCCAAGACAATCCTACCGCTAGTCATCTAGGATACAGCAGAACGCTTTCGCGTATTCGAGAAAAATATTACTGGCCGAAACTCGCAAAGTACGTGCGTCAATATACAAGAACCTGTGGCGAGTGCCAAAGGCGAAAAACACCTCCTACGCGACCGGCGGGTCTTCTCCAGCCAATCGAGTCACCGAGTACCCCGTTTCATACCATTGGAATCGATTTTTTGGGCCCATTTCCGACGTTGCAATCAGGCAACAAGTACATTATCATAGCAACGGACTATCTAACGCACTACGTGGAGTCCCTTGCACTTCCGTCGAGAACTGCTGCTGAGGCAGCCAAATTTTTAATCGAGAGCATTGTCCTCCGGCACTGTGCCCCAGCAGTGCTGATTACTAACCGTAGCGCCGCGTTTGTGGCGCAATTCACTCAGGCGACCTTGCGCCTAAGCTGCACCAGCCACCGCCGAACCGCAGCTTATCATCCACAAACTAATGGACTCACGGAGAGGCTCAACAGAACTATAGCCGATATGATAGCCATATACGTTGACGTCAACCATCGGAACTGGGACGAGGTACTGCCCTATATCCCGTTCGCTTATAATACCGCAGTCCAGGAGACCACCCGTATGTTCTCCTTCCAGCTGGTGCATGGAAGGCAAGTCACCGCCATGCTTGATGCTAGGCTGCCTCATGCACTACCAGACGACGTAGCTGATGATGCCCGGCTAGTATGCGAACGCGCGGAGGAGGCTCGGCAACTGGTCAGACTCCACATACGACAGCAACAGCGTACTGATGCTCGTCACTGCAACCTTCGGAGACGTGACGTCAATTTGTGGCCAGAGACAAGGTGTGGGTGTGGACACCGGTTCGCCGTCTAGGACTTTCAGAAAAACTCATGAAGCGGTATTTCGGGCCGTACACAGTTGTTCGTCGCGTCGGTGAACTTAATTATGAGGTGTGGCCCTGTGTAACGCAACCGTTGTCACGGCGTTCCTCGCGTCCTGACATCGTGCACGTAGTATGGCTTAAGCCGTATTACCAGTGATCACCGAGAGCCCTTCCTTCTACTAGCAAACGTTCCGAGACTGTGTGTACTTCTGTGTGGCGGTTAATTTATTTTGTGTCTAGCATCGGGACGATACTTCTTTTCGGAGGGAGGCAGTGTAGCCGAAGAAGAGAAAGTGCGCGTATTCTATGAAGAAAGAAGACGCCGGTGCGGGCGATCCTTTTCCAGTGTTCTGAGGATCCCCGCCGTCACGCTGGTTCCTGTTGCTGCCCTGCTGACCTGCGGTCACTGTTATCATCCCGTCCTTTGACTAGCACGTGACAATATATTAATCGATAACCGCAAAGAGGCACCAAATTGCACTCAGACATCGCAGGCTTCAAGATCAGGTGGCAGGAAGACGGGCGTCAGGGACCGCAGGAAAAGAGCTAACAAATGAAGTTACCACGCCTTCGGCAGAGCAACACGCTCTTGCGAAAACTGAATTCAAGAATTCTTTTTCCCTTGCACTCCCTACAATTCTCCAGCTTTTCTAAGGCCGCAATACCTTTTTACCGCTTCACATCCTACCCTCAATTTTTTCTCCCTCTTTCCATTGTTCACGCCTTTGCGCTTTTCCCGTCTTTTCCCATTAGAGAGGCTCTCCGAGAGAATAGAACTTCGTTCATTTCCCTCGTTTCGAGAAAGCTTTCGACTACTCTTCCCTTGCTGAAGCACAGACGCTGCCAAGCTTTCTGAACCTCTTCCAAGCCTTCCAGTGGTCCCAGACTGTTCCCCTTGCCTCGCAGCTAAACGTGGTGCAGTGTTCCCAAGATTTCTTGATGCGCTTCTTTCCTCTCCGGACACTTTTTTTTGTCTTTTGATTCCAGATCTAACGGTTTCCCAAGAGTGTTCTCTTCGCTGCTTCTGCCCTCCCTGCAAACTTCCCTGGTGTCCGGCAAAATTGGGAAAGCTTCCACCCCGGACATTAGTTTCGAAATGGGAGCAACTCCTGTCATCCTCTTCCAATCCTATTTTGCTTCCTTGACTTTGTTTCTATTTTCGGTGCCTGCGCCGCGCCGAGTGTAATTTCAATCACTTCCTCACCGTCCCTAGCGCTGACTTGGCGGCTGGTTTCAGAAAACGATTCGTTGTTTTAGGGAAACGTAAAGACACAAAAGAAACAACCCCGGCACTGCTGATACAAAGTACGCAATACAAAACAAAACGTATAAAATGACGTTCCGAAAAGTAGTCTGGGAAAAGCATAAGCTTAATGATGAACGACTGTAGAGCTACTGTATCTTCTTTTTGCTGGATTGATTAATGGCTCTCTTCTAACAAATTGATCGCTTTTGCGAAGCGCTTAGGTAACAGTGGGAATCTAAAAAGAAAAAGACAACGGATGTGGACACTCAAACGTGGAAATAAAACGTTCGAAGTCGATGAATCTTCCTCTTGTAAGGCGGTAAGAGTCGCCAAATGTTTGCGCCTAAGGTTCCTGGCAACGATTGCTATTGTATAAATACACGAACTGGCATGGTCACAGGAAATAATAGGACACGTTTCCTTCTGGACCTGAATGGGCATTATTTTTACATTAATTAAAAGCCAAACATTGAACGAGAAGCAGATTTCCACTTATCTTCTGTTTCTTTTCACTAATGAGTATTAATAAATTAGATGGTGGAAGCCAATCCGAATTCTCAGTATAAAAAGGAATCATTTCAGTTTTCCAAGAAAAAAACATTAGTTGTGGTTTAGCTCTGGTTGCTCCTAGTTGAACTGCGAAAGCAACGGCGGAAGCTTCAATTGCCTGCTACATTATTCCTCTACGTGCCTAAGTGTCGTAGGGGCAACGGGAATGAAAACGGTTCTGGCGGGCTTATTCTGATATCACCCTCTCGTATGAAAGGAGTGACCCGAGTTGGCAGCTCCTGCCCGGGACAGAGCGGTAACGGGAATTCAAGCATCATGAGGGACCACGGACACGGACACGGACATGGACACGGACACGGCACACAGCCACGAGCGGTTAGACCTGGCGTAGTATTGCTTTCGCAATAAAATTTAAGGCGCGGTAAACCCTCTCGCAATAATGGTTTTCTGATTTATTTATTTTTATTTATTTATTTATTGATACCTCAACGGCCCCGATATGAGACTTTACATGAGGGGTAGGCTTGTGTACGATGATAATGGTGACAGGCTAGTATTATATATGGCTATGATGAGACAGCTTCATCAATGGCAGCCTTGAAGCGTACATGATCACCGACGAGTGCGAGATGGTAGGGAAGGCCATTCCAGTCGTAAGCGGTGTGCACGAAGAATGATTCATGAAACGTAGATATCCGGGCTCGTGGTGGAATTACGCTTTTAGGATGGCCCGTGTGAGGTGTTCGATGCACCGGTTGGATGAGCTGCTTCACGAGGTGATGCATTAAAACAACTTATGATAAAGGCAGAGGCGTGAAGTTCGGTGACGAGAAGCGAGAGTAGGAAGTTGCAACTGAGATTTCATGGCGGTGATGCTGGAAGAGCAACGAGTAGTTCGAAATAATCAAACGGGTTGCACGGTTATGAACAGATTAAAGAGATTTATTAACACTTCTTTCTGGGCGAGTTGGTTCATTTTTGGAAATCTTTGATAGAGCGCAAACACACACGACCACTAAGGACAAGAGACGCTTGTCCTTAGTGGTCGTGTGTGTTTGCGCTCTATCAAAGATTTCAAGATATTTAGTAAAGTCAGAATGGTGTGAATTGAAGATAGCACTGGTATATTTGAGTTGAGATCGCACAAGGGTTTTGTAAGCTAGTAGTTTTACACAAGAAGGTGCCATTGGCAGGTTACGGCGGAGGTATCCAATAGTTTGATTAGAGGAATTAATTACGCTCTTTACGTGGCAAGACGTACATGTTAAATCATTAGTGTGGTGAACACCAAGGCATTTAAACGAATTGGTTGAAGCAATAGTACTATTGTTAATTTTGTAAATAGAGGGAGTTTAGTTTCGGCGGCAGTGGAAAGAAATGAGAAAAGAGTTAGAAGTATTCAGCGACATTAGCCACGTATATATCGCACCAATGTTGTATGCGAATTAAGTCATTCCGGAGGGCAGAAGCGTCCGACGAGTTAGTTACTGGGCGGTAAAGTACACAGTTGTCAGCGAAAAGGCGGATGGTAGAAGATACTGATGAACGGAAGTCAATGTAAATTAGGTACTGTAAAGGGCCAAGGACAGTACCTTGGGGCACACCTGAAAGAACACGTGAAAAGGAAGAGGAGTAAAAGCTATTGGTTAGAAAGCCTTGAATCCAGTAAAAACTAGTGGATGAAGGTTTAATCGAGATAGTTTAAGCAGATAACGGGAGTGAGGTACATTGTCAAATGCTTTCTCGAAATCTAGAAATATGGAATCAGTACGAATGTTGCCATCAAGATTAGAATGAATGTCATGAAGGAAGGGAAGGCGTTGTGTTTCCCATGAATGTCCTTTACGGAAGCCGTGCTGGTTTGGGGGAAATAAGTCAACAGATGACAGAATAGAAGCGACATGGGAGTAGATGACGTGTTCCATAATTTTAGAGCCCACACTAGTTAATGAAATCGGTCGGTAATTACCGGGAGATGATCGGTCTCCTTTCTTAAAGACTGTAATGAACTTCCCAATACTCCAGTAAGAGGGATGTAGCCGGAATCAAATGACTTCTGAAAATTTAGGGATAAGATAAGGCTGCAGGCATGACTAGTGTTTTTTAAAACTTTGGAGTTGATTCCGTCGGTGCCGGAGGATGACGAATACCTTAGTGACTCGATTATTTTAGCAGTGCCATTCGGGTTGAAAATAATTCCTTCCATTGGCGGGTGCGACAGAGGCGGGAAGTCGGGAAGGTCATAGGCGAATTCTTTAGTAAAAACAGAACAAAATCATATGAAGGAGAACTGAACAAGAGTAAATGGGGAAGCCTCAGTTCGCAGGTCGAGCCAACGTTTAGACAAGTGGACTTGTCTTCGTCTGGTCACCCAGAAGAAGGCAAATCTACTTGTCGAAACGTTGGGTCGACCTGCGAACTGAGGCCCCTTTACCCTTGTTCAATGCTCCTTCATACCGTGTAAGCCGTCTTCTTCCTCTCGTTCTACCTGGATCCAGAACAAAATCAGGCATTTAAGACATCAGGTCCATCAGACAAAGGTGCCGGCGTGCCGGACTCGTCACAGAACGAAACAATATTAGTTGCATCAGGGTTAATTGTTTTCCAGAAGCGCTTTGGGTTGGTCTGCAGCATGGTAGGAAGAGTAGTAGAATGGAACTGCCGTTTAGTCTGGGTAGGTATATTGGAGTACTGTTTCTCGATGCTGTGGTATTTGTTCTAAGCGTGTTCAGTGTTGACTTTAATCGCTTTGGCAGAGCGGAAAAGTCGTTTTTTCTTGTTTTTTTAGGCGTTTTAGTGTCGCATAAAACCACGGCGAACCTGTTCGTTCTGTTATGGTGATAGTAGGAATATATAGCCCTATCAAACACAGTAATTCTGATTTAAAGAGCAACCAGTTAGATTCGATGGAACGCTGATGATAAGTAGAGGCAAGTGTTATAAAGGGTAGCAAGATTATGATTAAACCTTTGCGTATAGAGTTAGCACCTTTATAGACTTGGTTCTCTTTGAAAAGTTTTAAGAAAAGGTGTTGTGAACCACGATGTGATCGCTAAGGCGAGAAATATATGAAAGGGGAGAGAAACCATCAGGGTGGGATGTGAGTACAAGATCAACAATGTTAGATGAATGATCAGTTGTGCGTGTGGGTTCCGCAACGATTTGTCACAGGCCAAAGGTAAGACATGTGTCCAAGGAGTTACTAGTGTCATTACGGTTTGTTAAGGTAGAAGGTGTATTATTTCAATCTATTGACGGAAAGTTTCGATTCCGCAGCGCAGGATTTTGCTCTGTCACAAATGTCTCATAATAGAAATACTGAGCGCGAAAGTTGATAAAGAGTCTAATTATGTTCTATACGAACAGCAGTCGCAGCGGTAAATATTCAGTATTGTTACTGGCTTGCTGGCGCTGATGGACGCAATAGTGCTATCGAACTAATCACGATACCGTCATTGTCGAATACGGATCTTTCAATCACGCATGACTTCTCTTCATCTCTGTTCGTTTCTGAGGTGGAATCGGAGCATCAACATTTAAATAGATAAAAAAATTAAAATCCGGTAACACATTATGCGGCTGCTAAGTATACGACAATCATGTGTACAGTGGCTGAAAATCCGAAAAAATGTAGGATAAACAACGACCGCCCAGGGTCCATTTATAATGTTTTCTGACACGACGGGAACGATCACAAATAAAATATTTGGCGACAAGCTTATACTGCATCCTCCATCCATAAAGAAAGTGAAAGCGAATATATTCGAAATGTGATGCTTTTCATAAGTTTTTTTTATACTTTCGTTTTTCTTCGTCGAATTTCAACGCCGGATCTGCTTCTCAGCATCCATTTGCTGCCATTTCAGCATCCTTGCACCTTTTGTCCGACCCACGTGCCGTCTTCTCGTTATAAAAAAGTCCGAGCGCTTTTTCACGGTACCGTGCACATAAATTGGGAATGACGATAAGCGCGCACAAAGCGCGAACTCGGTGTATTCGTAATAATAATGATAGTAAGAGAAAAAGCTAGGGATGAAAAAGTATAGAATCAGTGGAGCATTGCAGCAAGCCCGCTTTGAAAGTGCGCGGTGCAGACAGCGACAGCGCGAATGGGGCCGAGAGAAAAGACTCATCGACCGTCGTTTACTGCGAGACCATTGTTTACTTGCGAGGCTCGTCGTCTCGTTCCCCAGGGCAAGTCATAATTCATTTCCAGGTCGCCTCTGAATGCCTGCAGTCAGAAGAGAAGGTGTAAGAAAAATGTCTCCCCGGGGATTCCTCTCCGAAAGCTATTTATTTATGCTGGTTCGAAACCAAAATAGAAATGCCGGCATTACTTAGAAGCAAGTTTGGGATACTTAATAAACTGAAACACTACCAATGGTGAGGAAAGAGACCACCGATGACACTCTGCAGCCTTCTATTGGGCACAATGCCCATATGCTAAGTACCTTGCTTATCTGAAGGCCGCAATTGGCCTGGCAAGTGGACAGCGCCAGAATTCTTAGTTAGAAAGCTGGATTTAGATAGGTGATGACGACTGCAAGTTTCGGGTCGGGACTTGTGGGGTCAGTCAACTTCAACGACAAATTAGCTCACCATTCTTTACCTACAAGATGTTTTGCAGATGTAATATTTATGGGATTCGAAGCAACGTTATACATAAGTAATAGAGGCCAATTAGCAAGCCGTTTTTTAAGAGTTCCCGAAAATCGACCTGTTATTCAAAGAGATAATCTAGTGAGTTACAGAGAAATCAGCAAATTATAGCAAGCTCATCTATGTATTTTTCATCATCATCAGCCTGATTATACCCACTGCAGGGCGAAGGCCTCTCCCATATTTCTCCACTTAACCCGGTTCTGTGCTAGCTGCATCCACTTGACCCCTGCGAACTTCTTAATCTCATCCGCCCACCTAACTTTCTGCCGCCCCCTGCTACGCTTTCCTTCCCTTGGAATCCAGTTTGTTACCCTAAGCGACCATCGGTTATCCTCTCTTCGCACTACATGTCCTGCCCATGTCCATTTCTTCTTCTTAATTTATAGCTTATGAGAAATCATTATGACTAATTATGATTATGACTAACCATTTGCCGCTACCAAAATGTGCCAAAAGTGCATGGACCTACACAAAGCTCTGAACTGGCGGTGAGATGGCTATTTACTTAAGAATGAGTTTCTATGGAACAGAAGACAACCTCTCTTTCCTTGAGCTTTATAGCATTGTTAAAGGCAGGGCTAATGCTTCGGCGATGACGAAGTCTAGAGCGAATCTATTGTTCTTTATGCTCTGCATTGTCCTCAAACTTACCTACAGGTGCATCACATGTGATTCAGTGCTAACTGCTGAAGTGACACAAACCTATTGGAAAGGGGCTATGCGCCAGCGACGAAGTCCAAATACGCAACTACAAAGAAACTAAAATGCAGGTTGTAAAAAAGGTGAGGTGGTGCAATAGGTTAAGGGAAGAGATAAATTAGTACAGCATAGAAAATGTTAAAAAATAATCTGAGCCATGGATAGCTATAAGGTTCAGCTAAAGTGAGCTTTCTTCGAAAACGTTTAAAGAGAACGGTTCTACCTTTGTCGCAGACTCCCAGAAGTGTGTATAGGTAAGCGAGCACTACTCAGGCATGCATGAAAAGGGGTGGCGGTGTTCAGAGATATTTCCGTACCAAAATTGAGCTCACCCTTCTCTTCTTTCCTTGTCCAATTCTCTTACCAATGCTCTTGCGTGACCGGTACCTGTATCTCTCCTTTGTCCTCCTCGAAATGAATGGCTACGAGCTGGGCATGAAACCAAGTCAAGAGAAAGTCGAAAGTAGACACACTGGAACAGCATTGCTAATCGCTTATGGATGCTGCCCTGCTTGATGAAAACGGGCAGAGTAGTAACGTGGCGAGACAGCATATAAATTTATGCAGCAAAAAAGGAGGGCATTATTGGAGCCAAATCCCATAAAGCGACGTGCTCTAGTTTTGCACCTTTGCGCAAAAATTTAAAAGCAATGTGAGCTAGCTTCCTGAAGCAAGGAAATGCTTACAGCCCCGAAGTCGATTAAAACCTTCATAAAAAGTTCAAATTTGAATACGAGGAGGTAAGGTAGAGAAGAAAATGCTAAGAAACTTTCACAGTTTATATAAAACAACAGTTCTGAGGGAAAGGATTAAGGATCACCTCTGAAAAATAGAGCACCATGTTGAAAAGGAAAAACCAAATTCATTTTGCCTGAAAATCTAGATGACAGTGACGAGCAAACGCTTGCCACCGTAATAAAATGAGTAATGAGTAATATCAAATAAAAGGAAAGAGGATGAATTCTTTGAGAGAGAAATAAAGCACTAAAGGGAAAAAATATATCTGAAATTGATGGCGGCTCTTTAAGCTATACACTGAAGTTTGGTATGAGTAGCGTAAGTTTAGTGAAATGACAACCATAAAATTCCGCAAAGATGACCATAGAAAGGAAAATAAAGACTGGTAGAGAAAATGTGCGTGCAACGAACCCGACTGCCCGCCTCTTCAATAACGTCAGTAGGGAAAATCGCACTAGCGCTATACAGCTATAAAAGTTGGTTGGCGCAAAGATAAAGCCTAATCCACTTCCTGTGCGGGGCCGCCAGCGGAACGTCACGAATTCTGGATTCTTGAAATTTCTTCCACCCTATTTACTGCTGGGGAAGAGCAAGTTCCTGTCCGTCAGTTTTGGAAATTTCCGCTAAGCCACCTCTTCTTTTTGTTCCGTTAGACTGCACTGAACGTCACCGGCCTCGCCCTTCTAATCTTTATTTCTTTTTTTGTTTTCGAGGAGTTCAAGAACGTGCTTTTCATTCTTAACTTATTTTCGATGGCGTCATCTGCTTGTGCGCTTCGAATTACTCGAGATCAACATTTCGCGAGTGACTTTGATGTATACCGAGTTGACCTGGGTAAGCAGCAAATAGTTTTCCGGATCCTTGGTCTGGGGAACATTGAGGGCATGCGAACGTGAACAGGATTCTACATATTCCCGAAATTCAGCTTTATTCGCGCGACCACGCTCCAACGCCTTCTCAGGCGCCAGCGTTTTCGAGGAAACCTCTATGAAAAAGAAAGCAAGCAACATACGAAATGCGTGTAGCTCCCGTTTCTGGCACACCGCTTTTTTGGAGCACATGACGCCGAACCTGAGAACGCAAAGGCGAACAGAAGGAAAACACGAAGACAAATCTAAATGTGCTTTCGTTGGTGGGCCACTGATGCCTACATGCTGCACTGCCGCTTTACCAGTGCTTGGGTTATCGAGTTCAGTCCGCGCTGGTTTCTAGGAGCCAAACGGAAAACTCGCTAAAGTATCTCACTGCAGTGTGGACACGTCAATCACGCTGTGAACACAAAATCTAGACTAAAGAATATTCCCAGAGTGAAAATAGGAACAAATGTCACTTTTCGATGGACACCTTTACGACGTCAGAGAGGCCACTAATTTAAATAAAACTGATTGGTTTGCGTATGGATTTTAGGAAAGAAAGGACGAAGTTTGTGGCACTCCTCGGTGTGGACAGCGGAAACGCACCTTGAGGGATGGTGCAAGACGGGCGTGAAATAAGACTCAGAGAAAAAGGTGGCGCAGTGAAGGACCGCGGAATAATATTTAGAGCATCATTTAATAATCTAGTAAAGCTTAATGCTATCCAGCTATAATCCTCAGCAGAATGTATATTTTGCGGGCAAAATTCATATACATATTTGAAATGGTATGGGCCTGCCAGGCTTATATTGCCTAAGACACTAAAACAGCCAAAGTAAGAAATATTGGAGGCAGCAATTTCCAGCTCGAATCTCGAGCACCGGCGAGCAAGGCCGGCGTCCTTAGCCGAGTGGAAGCCCGGATTAGGGATTTCACCAACATTCCCATAAATCAACTTCCCCGTTATTCATTCAATAAAACGTTTTCATCATCATCTCGGAAGAAGCAACTGGAAAAGTAAATGGACAGCGTGATAACGTACGTACAGACACCGAAGGTAAGAGGAAAGACTGTCACTGAATGTATGAATAGCTTCAAATATACAGAAACCGAAGGTAAGAGGAAAGACTGTCACTGAATGTATGAATAGCTTCAAATATACAGAAACATACGCCCGATGTGCAGCAGCCTATGAATGTTTCGAAGGGAAGCGCGGCCGCCAAGTCTAAGCGTTCGCGGGAGGATGTCGCTGATGCCTCGGCGTGTCAAGTGGAGACCGGCAGTGGGGAGCCGCCGGCAAAGGCTGCTCCGAAACGCCGACCAACTCAGCGTTCGCGGCTCCAGACCGGAGCCGCGAACGCACATTCCTGCCTCCAGACCGGAGGCAGGAATGTGGCGACGCCGCCAACGTAACCCTCCTCCGTGTCGGGGAGGCGTCTCAGAGGCACACCTGGCAGCTACACGTGCCAGCAACAATGGCGTCTTCCAGTGCAGTGTGCCGGTGCCAAGCCGGTGTGGTGATTGTCATATTGTATCTTGTCATGTGATGATCCAAGTTCATAGGCCTGTTTGTTGTTTGCCTGAGAGGTGCATAATGGGTGCCCGTCTGGTCTAGTACCCTAATTCCATAGAAATGGCGGCTGCATTAAGAAATTTCTACACTAAACACTAGAGAATTGGCTGCAAGGCGCCGGGAGTACCAACTTAGTCGTTTATTACTTGAAAACAATCTGGACGTTATAGGCATCCAAGAAACAAAAGTTGAAAGTCACGACCAGACGGACTGTATGGTGCTACATTTCCGATCACGGTACGATGCTTGTGTGCGCCATGCTTTAGGTAAATCAGGGGGGTGTCTTCTCCTCATCCGGAACTCAATTGGCATTACCGTGGAGAGTGTGACAGTATGTCAAAGTGGCCGCTTTATAGTTTGCGACTTTACCTTTTCTGGTTCACAGTTGAGGGTTGTTTGTGTGTTGCGCCGAACAGAGAGCAGGAACGCAAAGATTTCTTCGAGCGGATTGCTCCTATGTGATGAGTGATCGGAATATGATCATCCTGGGAGATTTTAATTGTGTGTGTGCGTCGGAGGATAGAGATAAAAAACAACCTGTTTGCGACAGCCGCGCTCTTTTTTTAAACGAGCTTGTTCAAGAGTGTTACCTCAAGGATGTTGCTAATTTATGGTCGAATTCTGATGTGCCGCAATTCACACATTACCAGAGAGACAGTCACGCAAGGCTATAGATAGAGCGCATGTGTCTGCTCAGCTTGCGCCTCTCTGCAACCTGTTTCGTTTAGTGACCATAGCCTGGTTCTGTGTACCATTGGATCCAAAGAAGTGAAGCCGCGGTTTAACTGGGAGTTATGGAAGCTTAACGACAATCTACTCACTGATGAAAGTTTTGTAGATACTGTACAGCGACGCATAAAAACCTTGTTAGAACTAGAGCTTGAAATAGTACTTGAATCAAGGGAGCATTTTAAGGAGGATGTTAAGATACACACAAATGAGAGATCGGGTTCCTTATATAGAGAACAAAGGAGTAAAGAGAAAGAATTGCAAGGAGAGTTTGACCTTTTGTTAAGCTTAGAAAGTGCACAACCAGGTCAATATATGAATTAAATCAGAATGGTTAAAAACCATCCAGAGGCTATCGATATACGCAAGTACAAAGGGGCGGTCGTCCGAGCATGTGCAAACAGATTATTTTCCCAAGAAGCGCCCTCCAAGCGTGCAATAGGAGAGGAAAAAAGGTACGCGATGAAGAATAAAATAAAAGATGCCAACACCAGCAATGGGGTCACAAGCGACAGGGTGGAGATACAACAAGCGTTCGTGGAATATTTTCGCTTCTTGCTAGGCCACGGAAGGTGAGTGGAGGAAGGATTTGAACAAGGCTTTTTGCCACTGATGCCAAGACTCGATGACACCGTGAAAGCAAGAAGAATAAGAACTGGTGGGCGAGTTGGTCTGACATATCTAGTGAAGCAGCGCAACGGCACAAGGCCAGAGGAAGAAATGGACAAACACAGCGCTGAACTGACAACAAATGTTTATTCCGGTTGCTAAGCATAAATATATCTACTTTAGCACAATCGAAAAAATAAAGAAACAAAGAGGAGCGGAAAGAATCAACCCAGTCACTGTGCGCATGCAAACCGCTTCGCGTGTACAGCGATTATACGATATCAAATAGCGGTGCTCTTTCATCGAGATGGCTATGGAAGGAGTGCTGATACAATTATCACCCAGCTTCATGATTTCAGATGCATCTGAATCACTACGGCTTCTCATAGCCTGCGTCGCTTTGGGATTTTGAATATCCAAAACCAAACCAGAAATATAGACACACATCCAGACATCCAGACATACATTTTGACTACCGGCGGTTCTTTAACGTCCACTTACATCGCATGGCATGAGGGAGGCAGTAGCAATTTGCTTCTAACAAAACTCAGCGGTGCCAAAGGGACTGAATCCTTGCCTTACAGAAGCTCATCTGCCAAGCATGGTGCTCAGCTAGCCGCGACCACAATTGAACACGCATCCGTGGATTTCATGCCTGCCGCTGCATTTAAAATCAAATCAAACTTTATTCGTCATTGTTCTTATACAAGCTCTATTTCCTGGTCAACATAAGCATGGAATGCTTGTTGTTTGTCCAGGCAGCTTGGTGAGTCACCATAAGTTCTAAAAAAGTTTCCCTCAAAATATTGGAGACATATCAGTAATAATTTACAACTTTAAAATATTGTCATGCAGCTCTGAAGAGAAGAAAAAGGAAGTGTGAGGAAAAGGAAGAAGCTCGCCATCTTTCCGTTAACGTTTATTGTTTTGCCGCCGCTTTACTACGCTGAGAAAACAGTTGATGGAAAGGCCATTGCAACAGCTTGGCCTTAGTTTAAGCAGCCCGACATTGTTATCATTTGGCGCCACCATCCTTGGGCACAGTCACAGGTCTATTTTTACCGCCATGCAAAATTTTTTACTGCACTCAAATCGTTTTCCTTGCTAAATATTAAAACATCACTTGTCCTACAAATATAGTGTCAATCTCCCGTGAGTGTTACCACTTTTCATATTATATTTCACTTATTTCCCATTTTGTTTCGTTTCCTCTACCCCTCAAATTATTATTAATATATATATATATATATATATATATATATATATATATATATATATATATATATATATATATATATATATATATATATATATATATATATATATATATATATATTTCTTTTTATGCAAGTATATTAAAAAAAAAAATTCTTTGCTACCCAATTCTTGGCCGATCCCCCTCTGTGGGTATGTGCCATAAGTTATTTGGACAACAACAACAACAACAACAACGCACCAGGCTAACGATGAGACGTACCCTGTAAATATACCTTAATAGTGTGCTGCCAGGTTCTGCGACGATCACTTGGAACCTTCCACCTCGTTGGAGCTGACGACTCTCTGGGCTCCCATCTTTGACCGTGATAATACTCAAGACAATGACGCACGGTAGACAGGCGCAGAGACAGGCGAAGAGCACTTGGCAGCACTACCATGAGCTACGGACCTTTTCTGGCAAGGCTGGCAAAGACGTGGATGAGTGGCTCCCCGACTGCCACCGGGTGAGCAAGTACAATCGCCGAGATGCCACACTCAAGCTGGCCAATGTTGTTTTCTTCTTGGACGCCACAGCACTGGCATGCTTTGAGGAACATGAAGCGCCCTTAACGAGCTAAGAACGCTTTGAAGAGGATATCCGCAATTGTTTCGAGGATGCCGCGGCAAATCAGAAATGCGCTGATCAGACTTTATTCCAGCGAGCGCAAGTGCCCGATGAAACGTGCACACCGTACGCTGAACATGTGCTGAAACTCTGCAAGGCAGTGAATCCCCGCATATCTTACGACGACACATTTAGCCACCTCATAAGAGCATCGCGGAGGACGTACAAATTTTTAATCACTAACGAGACTTGGATCCTGCCACGGCCGTCGTCAAACACTGTCGCACATTCGAAACTCTAAAGCTGCATCGCATAACCCCGAAGTTTGGCCCTTTGCCTAATGTGTCCACTCTCGCAAGCGTGGATTCCGATGAGTTTTCGAATTTACCCGACACGACTCCACAAATTGTCCGTAATGAACTCTTCAGCCATCAAGATGTTGTGAACCGCAGTGAAATCCCCTCTGAGCGCCGCTTCTTGCCAGCAGCTCTGATCCAGCGCTCCTCTTCTAGGGGTACAATCACACGCATGCTGTCCGTGAACCCCGGAACGACTCCTACGGCCCTGCTCTACTCACTCGCTCCTACTACAGCGCACCACCTCCTCCGCCACGACACCAGCGACTGGACTTTGCTGATTGCTTCGATCCTGTTTCCGACAATTATTATCCTGACCGTGCTCTTGAATCACCACTGTGTTACCGCTGTCGTAGTCTCGGCCTCATATCCCTATTCTGTCGCCGCCGGAACCAGGTTCTACGCTACCAGCGCCAACGGTCAAATCGTTCACCTAGTGTTAGCCAAGAAGTCCGTTTCCCGATCTTTCAACCCCCTTCGGGCCCCTACCGCTACGCACTACCACGGAACGACTCTCCATCTTCGCACTGGAGCCGGACTCATCCTGCCCCCCTCTCCTGACGTTCCCCCTCCCCGCCGTTCCTTGCAGCCACCGGGAAGCTAGCGTGTGCGGCCGATGGAGTTGCGGTAGTCAGGTAATCGATGTTACCAATTCCTCTACCTGTAGTTATGCTAAAGAACTGCCTGGAAGTGTTAACAGACGGTGTTTGTGTTATGACCTTAGTGGTCACTGGTGCTACAGTGTCCGTGATGAGCTTAGATTTTAGGAATCGCCTCGGCCGTAAAGTTATGTTTGGCTGAGTTAGTACTATCATATTTCATGGCGCAGAGTGAGAATCGTTTTTTACACTTGGTATTTGCTATGTATATGCAGCGATCGCTGGCCAAGTGTTTAGAACTGAATTTACGGCGCTCCCTCTCTCTACGTACAACGTTATTCGAGGTGATGACTTTTTGCAACACTGAGGCTCACCTCTCGACTTTAACAGTGGTGCGTTGTCAATAAGCCCTAGCCTTCGATCGGCCCTCATAGAAGAATCGCTGCAAGCTCCCCAAGCATTTTCTGTTTTTGAAGATACTGTCGTTCCGGCGATTTCCGCCATATTCGTCCTAGTTGTGTCCTCGGGAGTGGGTTCCAAATTCCAATGCCCTCGAGGCTCTGGTGAAACCTACTCCCTTTGCCGGCGCTAAAGATAGTGTGCTCGTGCCCCGCAAAGTTATTCGAGTGAACGAGGGCCATGCCAAGCTTTGGACTGTCAATCATTCCAACGAACCTGCCTTATTGCCGCTTGGTTTGAAACTCGCGGACTTCGAAGAACGCCTTTCTGTGCAAATTGCCGTGTTCAGTGACGGCGTTGCTCGTCCAACTAGACGTCCCGATCTGACCGACTCTCATTTCCGCCTGGTAACTGACCCATATGCTACTCGTGTCCTCCCACCGGCTGATCGGTGACTTGGGAAAACTGGGAGGCTGCACTACGCTCGAAGGAAGCGGCGAAGCAAAATATCGCAGTTCACCGGGCTGCCGACGTCGTGAACAGATTGATCATGTACATTTGAGTGCTGTGGTGCCGCGCGAGGACCTAGGGGGTCAGGGGGCCCCGAATACCCTTGCGTCAATAAATGTTTCGTCCTCCTCCTCCGGAATGGCGTGTGGATTAGTTGGGTTCGTATGCATAAAATTGAAATCCTAAATCTACTCTGCTTTTGATGGGAGAGACGCACCATCGACGTTTAATGGTCCAAAATGGTCAATAATCGTGTTTCCAGGGGGTGCTTATCTGCCAAACCACTGTCCGCAGGAGGCAGTGGCTCAGCTACAGAGCCAGTAGCAGGCCTGTGAATTTTCTTTTTTTTCTTCCTGCACTCGCAGCAACTGTCCGCAGAAGGAGGAGAGATGGCAGCTCCTCGCCCTATGGTGCTGCATACCCGCCAATTTAATGCTCACGTGGGCAGCTCAGCGCAGCCTCCACGCCCGTTGGCTTCGTCGGAAACATAACCGCAAACTCAAGATCGAGGCATATTCAACGCATTTAAGTCGAGAGCATTGGCATCAGCTCTGCGACCGCTTCAATGGGCAGTTAGGAAACATCTGCTAGACCCTGCCCAAACGGAATTCGGTTCACAAAAAAATCTTACCCGCGTCATGCACGCTTATCAGGGCACAAATGACGAATTTCTCGGCACTCTGCGGGGCAAATATTCAACACCTCTACCGAAATCCCTCTCCCCTCTGGCTACATGTGGGCACCCAGAATACCTCGATGATCATTCAATCGAGGCAATTATGGACCTTTTCAATCGCCACTGATTTGACGGTAATCTGCCACATACTGGAAACATGCCGGAGCCATTTTCATACCCAAACAAGGCAAGAAGCTGGAGCTGGGCAATCTCCGGCCCATATCACTCACATTCTGCTTGGGCAAGGTCATGGAACACGTCATCCTTAGTCGCCTCCACGCACACACTGATGAACACAACCTCTTTCCACCCACTATGATCGGCTTCCGCGTTGGCCTTTCCATCCAGTACGTAATGTGGCAACTACAACATGACATACTAGCACCATCTTAGGTCTCGACGTCCGCAAAGCGTTCGACAACTCGCCGCATGCGTCCATCTTAACCAACCTCTCAGAAATGAATGTCGGCACCCGCACTTATAATTGCATTGCTGATTTTCTCTACAATCGCACTACTGAGCTTCACATTGGAGACCTCCGGAGCTATAAAATCACGCTAGGTACTCGTGGCACACTGCAGGGAGCAGTATTATCCCCGTTCCTTTTCAGTGCAACAATGCGAGGCCTCCCGCCGCGCCTCGACGCCATACCACACGTCAAACACTCGCTCTATGCAGACGACATTGCCATCTGGACAAACTCCGGCTCGGACGGGGACATCGAGACCTTCCATCAAATGGCAGTTGACACTGTCTAGGCATTTGTCCAAGCCAGCGGTCTTTCTTGCTCGTCTACGAAATCAGAATTACTGATCATCAGAGAGAGGAGGGTGCACCGGTCCATCCAAGACTTCCCTGAACCGATCGCGCTCCACCTGGACAAGATTCCCATACCTTTCGTCCCGACCATCCGTGCCCTCGGTATAATGGTGCTGAATAAAACTAAAAACACGGAGGCTATTAAACGTCTCCGGGCTACAGCCCATCAGATTAACAGTCCCATTCGGCGTATTGCCCCTCGCCGCCGAGGCATGAAAGAGGAGGACCTTTGTAAGATAACCCAGGCCTTGCTAATTAGCCGCATTGTCTATGCCTACCCTTACCACCACCTACGCCAGAAGGATATGGAAGCAGTGAACAGCGTAATCCGTACCGCATATAAGGCGGCTCTAGGACTTCCCCACTATGCTAGTACACAGCAACTGCTGCACCTGGGTGTCTATAACACTCTTGCCGGTAATCTATAACACTCTTGCCGAAGCACATAAAATCGCCCAAATTCACCGCCTGTCACGTAACAGGTATGGTCGCCTTATACTTGACCACCTACGCGTAACTGCTATCGAGGATACATATCACGCAGCTCCCCTTCTTATAGACAAGTGTCAGCCCATGACGTCAGTGGAGATGCGGTGGCGCTGGCGACAGCAGTGACTCTCGGGGTGTAGGCAAAAGCCGGAGCCGTCTGCATCGGATGCGCGGCGCTTGCTATGTTTTCGTACATAATTCCTGATATTCCTGCAAGCTGCGGAGCGGTTGGTTGCACAAAATAGAAAATGACACCTGTTTTCACATGTTTCTTGCGGTCGGATAAAGATATAAGAGCGAATGGCAGTGGCCTTGAGCACAAGTATAACCCTTCGGCGAATGATTGCCTTCGTGGCTAACGTGCGTTGCACTTCTGCACTGAACCTTGATCAGGTAGTTTGCAACTCTTTAATTTTTGTGGTTACGTTTCGACCGCATATGACTAGTAGCGCCTGTTATCTGAACGCTGCATGTGGATGACTTTGTGATAGGCCTTTGTGATATGGCTTGGGTGCTTCATAAAAAATGCATAATGGGTCTCAGTTGAAAGTTGGCGCCTATCCTGTTATTTTCGTGTCCCTTCTTTGACATCGTCCGTTTCGCGCCGTCCTCAGAATCAACATCAGCTATGAACCGACCAGCCCAAATCAAAGTACTTGTTAATGTGTTCGCACATTGAGTATCGGTAATTGGCTTCACCAGCATTGTTAGGGACGGTTGCAATCCGCATTTCCTTCGCATGTATTACTCTTCAGAAATTCTTAGCGTTGTGAACAATCCTTTTTGGTAGGTCTCCCTAATAAAAAAGCGCTAGTTAGCATGATTAATAGTGGCCAGGTATGCGTGTTCAGCTTCGTAGTATTTTTCCTACGCTTGTGGGCTTCTTTGGCGCTTGGCTATACGAAACGCGTTTTTTTTTTTCCTAATTTGAAGCCTAGTTAGCGTTTTCGTGAACTATAGGTTTCTTGATTGTTCTTTTTAGCGTTTTCGTGAACTAGGGTTTCTGATTGTTTTTTCGAAAACTGTTGGAATATGTTCATTAACCTGCTATTTTTTGTATGAAGAGTGTCCAGTTTTCATTTGCACTTCTGGTACGAAAAGAGGTTTTTAATAGTGACGAGAAGTTAGTTATTTCTTTGTTAATTGCCTCGTAGTGTTCCTTATTGAAGAACCCAATAATTTTCTCAGAGATATGCCTTAATTCAGGTGAGAAGTTTAAAGTGTCTTGAATTACTTTCATCGTCGGTGATTTCTCGAAGACATGTAGTTTTATTGTAGGCTTTCTGAATCTCTGGTCATTATGAGCTCCGGAGGATTAGCCTCTTGCCCTCACGAGTCGTTCCAAGTATTAGTTGTGTAAGAATAAAATTAGGACAAACGTCTATGAATTTCTTCGTTTATTGCTGACTGACTATGGCTGATGGTGATTGCTGTAGTCAATATTTGGGTAGTTGAAATACATACAACTTTCAATGTGTGCCTCAGGGTGCTATGTAATCAATTTAATTCGAACATTGTGAACTTTGCGAGGAAAGTCGGTACTCTAGCGTGGTGGCATAAAACATACAAAAATTATTAGCGGCAATGGTGTAGCTAGGCACAATTGGTACACAATATTCTTAAGTTCGATGGGACGTTAAGGACAGAGCAAGACAACCGCTTATTGGCGGCAATAGCAACAACTCCCCACGAGCATCCTTGCTGTCAGAGCGAAAAAGAGGAACATTTGCAGGTTCGATAGAATTTATGAATCACTGATGTCGTTATTCAACCATGTTTTGGTTAGTACCAGTGGATTGCAGCGTACGCAGGATAACATAACTTGCCTCGGCATTAAGTAACTAAGCCAATTTTCTTCAGAAGCAGATAGAATATCGTACCAGCCAGCAATATCATCTATCATTATCGTTCGCTTAACCTTGTTAGGGAATCAGGGCGCGTTTGTTCTGGTTTTTGTTCCAACATCCAATTTCATGATTTTTATTCCCCGATGCAACGCGATGCAATGATTTTTTTCTGTTCTTCCTCTAGTTGAATAATTATCACCCTTCCTTACCCCTTTTCGCACACATATTACTCGGAACGCGCCGAGGAAAACGAGGGAAAACCAGGCCGCGGCTCCCGTTTTGCCGCACATATTGAAATAAATGTCCTGCTGCGCTATTCATAAACCCCAGATGGGAGGTCATATAGTGCGAACGATGAGCTGTTCATAAGCACCTAAGGCCTGCACAGAATAATACAAGCTACCACCTTTCTTCTTTTTTTTTATGTGCGCTTCTGTTCTTAAAACCCTGAAGTCCTCCCTTTCAGGGCCATTTCGCTGCGCTGTAATACACTTTGTACTTTCTTCGTTGACATTTGGGCGTCTGCATTCATCTCTAAACACCACTACATGGCGTTTACTGCTGTGCTCGTAGTCGCCTTGACTCGCAACATCGGTTGTCGTTTTGAATAATTCGTTTTAATATTTATGCTCATTATAACTGGCTTTTTTCGCAATCGTTGCTCCGACTGTCACTAGGTTCACGTCGCTGGAGGGCTGAGCTTTATTTGAACACGATGTATGCTAAAATAGCCCTGTTAGTTAATTGCGCTAAGAAATAGTGAATCGTTCAGTCCTCCCAGCATTATGTACGGTTGCTCACCGAACCTGTTTCTCAGTGAGGAAAATATGATATAAAATGTCTCTACGATTAGATAATCGGTAGTGCAAAATCTTACCCAAACTTTCAAGGCATTGGTTTCGCTGTACGCCGAGATGAAGGATTTCAGAGAGAGGCGATACTATATACGTGTTGTTATAGCGTACTGTATATTTGCAACCAAATCACCCTTGCACTGACACCCAACCATTTCATACTTTTTTTATTGAAAGCTCCAGCATGACACCTGCCGGCGCCGCAACTGTGTTTTGCTGACATGGTCGTTGATTAATCATTTCAGATAAGTGTGCTCCACTAAACGCAAGGTTTTAGAATATTTTCTACAACCTCCCCTAACTGTGGCAGATGCCTTCAACAGGCAATTTGTAACAGCGTCCCAAAGTGCTGTCCCTCCTTCCATAAACACTCAGATAACGTTGATGTAATCCGTATCATGCGTCAGCATTGTTTCTACGAATTTCTAGGTGTGAACTGGAATAAATTCTTTTCAGCTTTCGTCTGAACAAGTCCACTAGATCCCTCCACATCTTTCGAACCTTCGAAGGAATTGTAACGTTTTGTCACATATCATCTTTCATATATTTAACGGCTTCCTGTAGGGTGACGAAATCCCAGACCGCCTAAAACCTGTAGTCATTTTGCGTCTACACAAATCTGGGAAGAAAGATCAGATTGAAAACTACAGACCAATTCCTATCTTACCAGTTGAAAAAATTCCTTTTCAATGTATGTCTTCTTTTCTGAACAGATTTTCGATTCTAGCTGATCGCCAATTTGGCTTCGTTTCTGAGCGCGGCACTGTTGCTCTGCTTGAGGAATTTTCCGACGAACTCTTCTTAGCTATCGATCAGAATCTTTTCACGTGTGCGCTTGTTTTTAGATGTATCGAAAGCATTCGACACCATGAACCATAAACTCCTGCTAAGCAAATTGCATATTTTAGAATTCCGGGGGCCATTTTATCACATTGGTATTGGTTTCACCGCGCTAACACATTCTAACACCGCGCCAACTAGGCCCAATTCTCGCCATTTTAGCATTTTATCACATTCTCGAAAATTGCTTGAACAATCGTTTTTAAAGTGGTCGCTACCGATAAGAAGGGCGTTTTCAGTTCTAAGTTGTCGCTGTGTGCGGACGTTCCTCAGAAGTCAATTTTGTCGCCTATGTTATTTAATATTTTTATCAATGATTTCCATTTGGCGATTTCAAAATGTTTTGTGTTTCAATATGTTGATGACACTGTGTTACTGGCGAAACATCTTTCTCACGAAACAGTCATTGAAATTTTGCAAAAGGACGTAAATAATGAAATGCCTTGGTGTACTGCCAATGGACTTGTTGTCAGTGCCAAAAAAAAAAACATAACGCGTTTGCCTCAAAACTATGATTATTAACATGCCCCTATACTTGCATAAACCAGACCGCGTTTCATGTCAATGTACGCCTATACCATACATGGATTGCGTTAAATATCTTGGGGTATTTTTCGATAGCAACCTGTCTTCGCATCATCACTTATATTTGTTCAAAATTGAGGTCAATGGCCTGGTTGTTGATTAACATTAAGAGTTTTGTGCCCCTGGCGGTAACGCATTGTGCACACATTCGGAGATATTGTACTTTGATACGGCATCACTATCTTCAGGTTCTGCATGTCTTGATCGTTGGATTCGAGGATTGACAGTATTATATATATAAAAAAAAAACGTTACGTGGTGGTGACAAGGCCGTAGGCACCAAAAGAGAAGACAGATGTAGTCACACCGAAATCAATTGTTTATTGAGCTGACTTAGGCCCGAAAAAGAACAAAACAACTCGGCGGCGGCTATAGCAATATATGTGCTGTCTGGTAGTCGAACTAAGAATGCCCGTCGCACCCGTAAACGCTAAATTTAAAGGCGACTGAGAAACATAGAGATAAAGCCACAAACGGTACCTAGCGCAACCACGCGAGTGGCCGGAAACACACGCGAGTGGCCGCAATCTTCGAGAGACATCTCGGCTCATCTTGCGCCACCAAGAAAATGATAAAGCTGCGTTTTGCGACAATGAGCATGAACAAGCAAAGAATGCAGAATCAATCCACGTGGCAGTCAGAGAGATAAGGCCAAATGCTGGTGGCTACTAGAAAATAACAAATAGAGCTTTGAATGTTTCGTGGCAATATTCTAAAAACGTTTGCATACAGTAACCCTATAGCAACTGCGGAAAATATCTTCCACGAACTGGTTAGCCGAGTTTTCTATCCTTGTTAACCGCAACTCTCGTTGTCAAAGATTTCTGGACTTTCATAAATAAATTTACCACCGCAAGAGGACTTAGAAAGCACCATCGTTATGTGGTTCCTCGATAAGCTACAAAGTATGGCGTTGCCAGACGCTGTTCATATGTGCCGGACATATTTAAGAAGCTACCGGAGATTCAGCGCGACTACCAATCGCACATTGAAAGAATTGTTGAAGGAATTTCGGTGAATACTAACCCCTAAAAGACTGGTAATTCTTTTTATTCAGTGCTTTAACTTTTAGAGCCCATTCCTGGGTTTCGCTTCGGTGTCGGCCTCGTAACACCTCCGCCCCCTTTTAGCCCCCCAGCTCAGCCCGGCCCTCTTTCTGCGTGGCGCCGACCGTGCGTGTTATCTGATTGCCACTGCTTATACCCCCCCCCCCCCCTTTCCCCTCCCGCCCTCTTCTTGCGTGGCGGCGAGGGTGCTCTCCGGTTGCCAAAACACCGGCTCGCTATCAGCGGATCACGGTGTGTGCATCCCAAGCCGAAATGCAGTTGCGTTCTCTTCACTCGCTAGCGGCGTCAGCGGCATCAGTCAGTCGCTGCTATCTGTTCGTCGCGCAACGTTCCTATGGGCCCACGCGCTGCCTCCTGCAATCTCCCGATAGCTTAATTGCTCTTCTCGTTTCTCCAACCACAAAGTTTCTTTCATGACAGCAAAGAACTGTTAGTGGAGGTTTCTTGAAGGAATACGGGTGAAAAATAAAAAAAAAGTCTGTAATTGTACATACTTGTCGTGCTCGAAATCTTTGCCTCAATCAATCGAAAAGGTGAAATAGCTGATGAGCTGCGCTCAAATTTCGCATTACGAAGTGACATAATCATCATCGGCGATCTTTGTATTGGGTCATTAATCCAATGTGATAGTGTTCTTTGCCATATCATTTTGTTCTTATTTTTTATTGTCTTCAGGTATTGTTTCATGATCGTAGGCACGGTCACACAAACCAATTCCAGGCTTAGACCGGCATATTTGTAGGGAGTAGTGGTGAACAAATTATTATAATTATTATTAATATTGTGAGCGCAGCGCGTGAACTTTCATCTCTTTCATCTGTATAGATCCATCATCATCATCATCATCATCATCATCATCATCATCGTCGTCGTCGTCGTCGTCGTCGTCGCCATCATCATCGTCATCATCATCATCGCTGTCTGCTGCTCGAAGCGTCGCGCGCTGTGTGCCAGCTGGTTCTGGAAAAGAACAGACGTTTGTGCAAGTGCTGTCCCACAAGTGGTGGAGGTGCGGGAAAGAACTAGGCCGTCGGAGGTCCACCGAGGAGCGGGCATAACGAAGGCATCGCCATCGAGAGGGTAGTCCAATGCAACGATGATCAGCTGCTCGCGTCCTGGGGGCAAAACGAAATCAACTGCTGCGAACACGTGTGGTGGTGAACAATCAGAAGTCGGTAATATATCGGCGTCCGCAAGATGAATAAGGCGCTCACGGCAAGAGATGAGGGCGGACGCCGACGATAAGAAATCCCACCCCAAGATCATGAGATGAACGCAAGTGGGGAGCACAATAAATTCAATATGATGCCACTGGTTATCGATGAGGACACGTGCTGTGCATTGGCCGGTGGGTTTCATAAGAGTTCCATTAAGGTGTATCCACACGACGGACCAAGGACCTGTTTTGGTCCGCGGACCAAGCGTCACGTGACGTTCCACTTCCGGTTTATGAGGTCCGCGCCAGGTCCATGGCGGAAGTACATATACCTTGCCAGGTCCGCGGACCGGAGCGGGCGAAAATGGCTGGGCATTTTTCTCGGACCGCGGACCACGGACCTGGCGGCGTCTGTGAACGGAGGAGGTGTGTTTGCGCCCGATTAAAGCTTATGAGCTCGCCCACATCAACAAAGTGCACTTCGAGCATGTTTTGAAGAGCACCAAGTAACATAGGCAGTGTCTAGAGTGGCGTACGACGGTGTTTTTATGCAGCCTTCGAGTACCGCGTACCACGGTACGTGCAGCACTACGTACTGCTGCCTCGTCACGTCCCGGACAAACGTTTTACAGCGGCGTGTTTAGTGAGAAGTGTCAAAAAACATCGGGCCTCATGCTACATCATGAAAGAGAAGTTCTCAAATGAACACGTGCGACGCCAGATGCCGCGAATTTGCCGGAGTAGTGCCGCCGCTAGTGCGGTGGACGACGGCGCACTGGCCCTAGTCGTCACTAGGCCTAGATTGTTTCGCATCGAAGCCACCGCGAACGGTGCGTTCAATTTGATCGGCACTGCTGTAAATGGCCTGCCCAGTGTAAAAAAAAAAAAAAAAGAAAAAAAAAAGGTCTACCTAATGTCTTGTAAAAAAAATAAAAAAAGCTACACATGCGGCAGCTGTTATACAGAAACTTGCTTGTTATCACAGTGATTCTCACGAAGTGGTCAGTTCGGATACGCCGCCTTTATGTCAGGCTTGTTATTCTAAGAAATACTATTTCACTACGCACGCTGGCGCAAGAGCTATCCGCCGCTGCCGTAGCGCGCCTCGACGCGGCGGTAGGACGATGCTTGAGCGCGCTATTGACGCCCGAGTCGGAAGCAGCTCCACGCATGGTGTTATAAATAATTAGGATATTTGTAACCTCAGCTTCGTTATGGAATGGTTGCGCGCTGTGCAGCAGTGGTGAGCTGCTATTCGCGTTAACTGCGGCTAAGTTCGGTCCTTCAGTTAAGGCGTCCGCGTATGTTGATGTGGTCCTTATTGACCATATTCATCTTTGTGTCTGGAATTAAACGGATTAAGTGGAATGCTGTCAACTCAGGTACGTTCTTAGGGCTGCACAGGTGCGTCCATCCATGTTTATATGAAGCCCCTATAGAAGAAGACCGTACCTGAATATTGCCAAAATGCACGCCAAATTCGGCATTGTGAAATAATGTAAAAAAACAAAACAAAAACGGAGGCAGTGTCCAACGAGCGCATCGCGAAACGGCGAGGTAAATAGCGTATACCTTTGGCCGGCCTCGTCGTCCGGATTGTCGGCTGCTATTTTGGCCCGCCGTGTGGATGCTGTCACGGGCCGGACCTAGCCGGACCATGCGCGATCGACACCACGTGACCGGTCCGCGGCCCAGTCCGTGGTCCGTCGTGTGGATACACCTTTAGCTCCACGAAGTGGCGGACTGATGTATGGCGTTAGAACTTTGCGCAGATGAGATGAGTCTAATATTATTAGACTGCAATCAAGCAAAGGATCAAGCAGGGTTTCGGAAACGATACTTATACTATCGATCATATCCATACCATCAACCAGGTGTTAGAAAAATTCTCGGAATATAACCAGCCCTTATACATAGCATTCATTGATTACGAAAAAGCATTTGACTCAGTTGAAACCTCGGCGGTGATGCAGGCATTGCGAAATCAGGGGGTAGACGAACCGTACGTGAAAGTGCTGAAAAATATATATAGTGCCTGCACAGCAACTATAGTTCTGCATAAAGTAACAACATTTCCATAAAGAAAGGTGTTAGGCAAGGAGACACGATCTCCCCAGTACTGTTAACAGCTTGCTTAGAGGAAGTATTCAGAGACTTGCAATGGGAATAGTTAGGGATAAGGGTAGATGGAGAATACCTCCGTAATCTGCGATTTGCTGATGACATTGCCTTGCTAAGCAACTCGGGGGATGAACTGCAAATAATGACTGATGGCCTAGACAGGAAAAGTAGAAAGGTAGGCTTGAAAATCAATATGCAGAAGACTAAGGTAATGTTCAACAGCCTCGGGAAGGAACAGCAGTGTACGTTAGGTAGGGAAGCACTGGAAGTAGTAGGCGAATATGTTTACTTAGGACAGGTAGTAACCGCAGATCCGGACCATGAAAAGGAAATAACTAGGAAAATAAGATTGGGATGGAGTGCATTTGGCAAGCATTCGCACATTATGACTAGTAGCTTACCGGTATCGCTCAAGAGGAAAGTATACAACAGTTGCATCTTGCCTGTACTCACTTATGGGGCTGAAACTTGGAGGCTAACCAAGAGAGTTCTACTTAAGTTGAGGACAACCCAGAGGGCTATGGAACGAAAAATGATAGGGGTAACACTAAGAGATAGGAAGCGTGCAGAGTGGGTCAGAGAAATAACTCAAGTTACTGACATTCTAGTGAAAATTAAGAAGAAGATATGGGCATGGGCAGGACATGTAATGCGAAGAGAGGATAACCGATGGTCGCTTAGGGTAACAAACTGGATTCCAAGGGAAGCAAGGAGTAGCAGGGGGCGGCAGAAAGTTAGGTGGGCGGATAAGGTTAAGTTCGCAGGGGTCAAGGGAAGTAGCTAGCACAGAACCGGGTTAATTGGAGAAATATGGGAGAGGCCTTCGCTCTGCAGTGGGTATAGTCAGGCTGATGATGATGATGATTAATATTATTACGCTCCGCATTTTGGCGTCTCCGCATGGCAAGGCGTTCTTCTCTTTGTTCGGGCGCCGCACGTCACTCGCGATGCAGCTGTGGTTTGGCGCATGCGCACTTGTGGCCAAACTGACACACGGTGAAATGGGCTGCTGACTAGCGTAGTGTAGGTCTCGCTACAAAAAGATTTTTAGTGCTGCAGCACTACTACCCGCATTCTCCCAAACGGGTGATGTTTGAAGCCGATTTCAGATGTCAACAGAAGTGCGACAGATGCAGTGCCTTTTCTTCACTGACAACCAATTATTAACGCTTAAGCATTGTATGGCGAGTTTCGCATGTGCGTGGTGTTGTAGAGGCTGTAAAAGATGTACTTTGAATGCTACCATCGGCAAGAGTGCCAAGCAAAAGTATGCACGTGACAAAATGTTTGATGTGAGTGATTGGGTAATTATTAGAGCCAATAAGTGTGTAATTGGGAGCCATCTTAAGATGGCCCTCAGCGAACTTCTGGTTTTGGTTGTCAGCTTCTGGTTACGTGTTTGTTAGTCGCGGAGGCCTCGGCCTCTGTCCCATAGGCCTGCGTGCTTGGGGCGGGGAGTAGGGGGCATCCTACATGGGTGGAAAAATAAAGTTCTTAACAACAACAAAATACTATTCATTGGTTCATAGGAAAGGAAAGGCCCAGTATCTGTCACACCTGTTCTGTGGACACCTGAAACTCGCAGTAAGGGAAGGCGGGAAGGAGGGAGTAAATGCGAAAAGGGAGAAAGGGGTGCCATAGTGGACGGCTACGGAGTACTTTCGGCCACCTGAGAATCTTTACCGTGCGTTCACATTGTTGTGGCTGTAAGAAGAAAGAAAAGAAAATGCACGGTCCTGCTACTGGCTCAGTATCTGAGCCACCTCCGCTGCCTCGTGCGGACAGAAGAGAAAATAGACAAGAAAAAAAAAACAGGGAGAGAAAGACGCGCGCCGCAACAACAGCCGTTGTCCGCCACCACCGAAGCGGTAGCTGGTGCAATGACGGCCTACAACAGATAAAAAAATTAGCCGTGGCTTAGCTCTGGTTAACAAGTTCACAGGTGTTAGATTACAAGAAAGGAAAGGTGCCGTGTTTGTCACTCGCGGAATCCTGCTGACGCATCTCGCCGACAACACAGCAACATTTAAACATTTCTCCAGTCCACATTCTGCAGTGATCTCGGAAAATTTTCAGCCGGAAACACATCTACTTCTGGTTGGCCTGCTTCACAAGCATTCGGCGGCAGCGGCACCAGCTATTTCTACTGCCCAAGAGGCTAAACCTTTGCCCGTTTTTCAGGATGGAATCGATACCCCCTCCCTAGCATTCAGTAACGCCTGGCACTGGGATGAAGAAACAGCTGGGCGTCGAAATCGACATGGATTCTGACGTCACAAGCCGACAGCTTTAAAAGGGGCCTGCCTGCGAGGACTGCTTCACAAGCATTCGGCGGCAGGGGCACCAGCTATTTCTGCTGCCCAAGAGGCTAAACCTTCGCCCGTTTTGCAGGTTGGTTTTTTTCCGAATGTACATACCGCTAGCTAAGTTTTTCTGGTAGCCGCTGCTGCTGAGTGCTTTCCTGTTCGGTCTATCGCGAAGAAGCATCTTATCAAAAGAATGGCTGACACATGTCTTGCATGTAACGAATGAAGTGTTTCTAACTTGCTCAGAATGGGAATATCATTATCATATTGGCACATGTTCGGGGGTAAATGAAAACACATAAAAAAAAGCAGAAACTGCAAAAAAGCACGGAAAGTCCAAACATGCAGAGCAGCTAAAGCTCAAGGCAACCAGAGCGGAAAGAAAGCAAGCGAGGAACCAGAAGTAAACCTTGCAGGTGAAATTGCTGAAATCCGTCGCATGCTTCCAGAGGGGCTAACCATCAAATCAAAGATAGACACACTGGATGAAATAAAGACTACTCTCGATGACTTTGAGCAGTCCATGCGAGAAATGTTAACAAAATGCGACGAGGTTCTTTCAATAATGAAACCACAAGATGCAGACATATCTACCCTTGGCAAGCGAGAGTCCATGCGAAAAATGTCAACAAAATGAGACGAGGTTCTTTCAAAAATGAAACCACAAGATGCAGACATATCTGCGCTTGGTAAGCGAGTGGAAAGACTTGAGGCTCAGCCCAAAGAAGATAAAATCGAGGAACTTAAACTGCAAATAAACGAATTGGAGCAATACAGTAGGCGCCAAATTTTAGGGATAGTTGGGCTACCCCATCATGTCAATGAGAACTTGCTTCAGAAACTTAATATTTTCGCCATTGATCTCGAGCTTCCACTCCTGTCCGAGGCAGATATTGAAGCTGTTCATCGATTACCCGCTCGGGCCGTCAAGGAGAACGCTAACGACAGTACAGGCAATGATAGTGAAATCAGAAACATTTCTAGTAAGGCTGCTCCTGTTCTTGTACGCTTCATAAACTGGCTTGCAAAATTGTTCAGCTAAAGGAATCGAAATCTAAAATATTCTTCAATGAATGTCTGACGGATTTAAACTAAGAGCCCCTTTGGAAGATGAAGGAAACAGCGAAAGAAAAATAATACGAGTTTGCCTGGGTAAAAAATATAAAACTTTGTCCGCCGCGGCCCCCGCAGCCGAGTTGTCAGGATTAGAACGACAGATGACTTGAACAAGATGCGCTGAGTAGCAGGCTCCAGCACTTTGACTCTACTGTAAGAAGCATGTTCAAAATGACAGATCGGGGCCCGTATTCCGAGTTTGCGTCGTTATCGTGAGTGTCGCTATCTCCCCAATCTTGATTGGTGGAAACGCTGGAAAATGATGTTGCCCCCTCTTCCGGCTCTGCAATGGCAACACCCGGTTCTGGCGTTTCGGCCAGTCAGATGACTCGAGGTCACGTCAGATAGCAACACTTCGATAACGACGCAAACTCGGAATACGGGCAATGAACACAGATCCTTATCACGATGCCGTTAATTTTAAGCGCGCTATGTTCCTGCAAGATAAAAAACAAGTTTCTTTATTCCATCTAAACGCACAAAGTCTGTGAAATAAGCGAGATTTAGTGGAAATACGTTTAGCGCCTTGGACCATGAATTTCAATTTTTAGTTTTCACAGAGACCTGGCTCACCAACGATTGTGATGTTGTGCAGTTTCCGGGTTGCAGATGTGTATCAATTTCAAGGTGTGATAAGAAAGGAGGAGATGTGGCCGTTTAGGCAAAGAACTGCTTGAGTTTCGTCACCATAAAAGAGGTTCGTGTGATAAAACAGCACTATGAATTCTTGATGATCAATTGTGTTTGTACCATATTCCCAGTTGTTTACTGACCTCCTTCTGGGTCTAAGGAAGCATTTTTAGGATTTCTGAAAAATATGTTACAGTATTCCATAAATTTCAAGATGCTTGTTTTTGAGAGAAGGCCACGGCTTTAGGCGATTGGTACTCGGCGGGTTTGTGTGCGCTAAGAGAGAAGCGAGAGAAAGGAGAAAGGATGAATTAAATACGTAGAAAAAAGAACACAAATAAAATCACTTAGCTAAGCACGGAGTTTCTCAGTGCGAGCGCCTGGAGATGCGCAGCACACACAATTATCTGTGGGGATTTTGATATCGATTTATTGTTTTTTTTACCCTAATAGGCAAAGAATGCTTGATATTTTTCTTTCATATGGTTGTGATAACGCGATAGAGGTGCCGACTAGAGTGACAAGCATGTCCCATACTTTGTTAGATTTATGCTTCACTAAATACGAAGACGCATATGTGCGAGCAGGCGTATTAACAGCTGATATTAGCGACCATTTACCGATTTTCATGCTCTTTACACCATACAACACACTATGTATTCCTTCTACATGTGAACCTGTTACACACCGAATCATTAATGATGATAAGATCGCAACTTGGATAGATGTTCTTCAACTTTCCGTCCCTGTTGCAGCATATGATCTTTTCATACAAACTATTACGAATCTCTACATAAAGCATTCCCAATTGCTGAGTTTAAAAGAAATAAAAAAGCCATAAAGCCATGGATAAATGCTGACCTTCTAGAGAGAATTAAAAAAAGTGACAGAATGTTTGCCTTTTTCATCAGAACAAGAAACATAGACTGTTTATTTGAACTTCAGAAAATCCGTAACAAATTGAGCTATGATAACAAAAAGGCTAGGACCAATAATTATGAACGTAAGTTTGGTGACATCTGGAATAATCCTAAACAAGTATGAGACACTGTAAATAATTTAGTGTCCAAAAACAAAAGCGATGTCATTTCTGAGCTTTTATTAAATGGTTTGTCTTACACAGGAACGTTGCTTGCTAACGTACTTAACGAGCATTTCCTCAAATCAAATCATTTATCCCAGACAAGCCACTGTGATTGCACAGAACACGTGGCATCCAGAAACAATAGCTCAATGCTCTTGTTTCGAACAGAGTCTGAAATCAATAATATAATACAAAACTTAAACAACGGTAGTATCTGCGGGGCTGATGACATAAAAGTTAAACCTATAAAATCCATCAGCAATTTGCTTAGCCAGCCACTTACACACATATTCAACCTAATCTTGAATACCGGAGTGCTTACAGATAAATTAAAAATTGCGGAAGTATCCGTCATATACAAGGGGGGTGACAGAAACTACTTAAACAACTATAGGCCAATTTCAGTGGTGCACATTTTCTCGTAGATAATTGAACAAGTTATAAACATTAGGCTACTTGACTTCTGTGACAAAAACAGTATCATAGCTGAGCAGCAATATGGCTTTCAGAAGAAGAAATCTACAGAAATGGCACTACTAAAAGTCAAGGATTCGATACTAGAAACTTTTGAACAGAAAATGTACACAATAGGAATATTTTTAGACTTTAAAAAAGCTTTCGATTTCTTTAAGCACCCAATATTATTTCACAAATTATCCAAATACGGTATTAGAGGAGTCACTCTCACACTAATAAGAAGTTACATGTCAAATCAGCAGCAGTACACAGATATCACCCATGTGAAATCAAGTCAGGTTGCTTTCTTGACAAAACTCTACTAGCCTCTGCCCACCTTCATTTGGCTCACCAAGACCGAACTTGCCTGTAATTCCGAATATTTCTTCACTCCCCACCTTAGCATTCCAGTCTCCTATGAGAAAAAGGACGTTTGATGATGGAGTGCGGTCTAAAACGCATTGCAGGTCAGCATAAAATCTGTCAACGTCAGCTTCCTCAGCAGTAGTGGTTGGTGCAGACTTGGATAACTGTTATGTTGAAAGGGTGACCTTGGATCCGAAGTGAAATCATTCGGTCGTTTTTGGGGTTTTACCCTAGCACTGCTTTGCCCATTTTTCTGTTTACTATGAGAGCGACCCCATTCCTTTTTCTGGATTCGTGCCCACAATAAAAAACATAATGGTCGCCGGAATTAAATTCTCCCATTCCGGTCCACTTGAGGACGCTGATACCCAAGATATCAATGTTCAATTCGTCCATTTCTCGCTTGACGACATCCAGTTTACCTTGCGTCATAGATCTCACATTCCATGTTGCTATGTGATATATCTCCTTGCAACATCGGACTTTCCGGTCGCTTCCCGATACATCCACAACTGATCGTCCTTTTGGCTTTAGCCCAGCCGCTTCATTCGTCCTGGAGCTACTAGGAATCGCCCTTTCTTCATCCCCAGTAACTTGTGAGACGCCTTCCAACCTGGGGGGCTCATCTCCCGGCGCCCTATCATTAATGTTATTGTGACTGGCCATAGGGTTTTCTTGGCAGGAAATACTGGAGTGGGTTGCCATTACCTTCTCCAGTGAATCACATTTTGTCAGAACTCTCTGCCGTGACCTGTCTATCTTGGGTGGCCCTACACAGCAGAGCTCACGACTTCATCGAGTTTTGCAAGCACCTCCGCCATGACAAGGCAGTAATCCATGAAGCGATGAAGGCATGATCCATGGAGGCATGATTCATGAAGGCATGATCCATAAAGTGATCCATCCAGAAAGTATGTACAGGTATATCTTAATCTATCGGTATTATAAACAGACTCAAGCGTCTATTGCCCACCTGGCTGAAAAAAACAACTATATTACAAAATGGCTCATTTGCGTTTTCACTACTGTCTTCTCGTTCGAGGCACAGCTCCTAAAACAATCTTAGAACGCATATATATAGAACGCATATAGAGAGGAGACGCCTGAAGATGTAATGGATGTTGTCGAGGCCGAGGAAGCAGCAAAGGGAAGCGAAGACGCTGGAACCTCTGCGGCATCCGTCAATGTGGAAGCACCGAACATCACCGGCAAAGAGGCGGGTGATGACACAGGAAAACAAGAGTCGGCAGCCTGGGTGCCAGTGGCGTCTGCGAACGCGAACGCACCCCTTCAAGACGCAGGTTCCTTGGAGCCTGCGACGAAGGTGACCATTGCTACGGGAAACGGCGGTCGGTCAACGAGCGCCGGCAGCGCACCTAAACGCCCCCATACAAAGGCAGGAGACGGGAGCGAACAGCAGACCCTTAAGAACGACGATGAGCCGCCTATGAAAGCGACCCTGAACAGGAGACCTCCTTTCAAGCAACGGCCCAACATCGCGGCGGACAGGAGGGCCGAGGAAAAGCCACCCTCGCAGCAATGATCGTTTATACAGGTATAAAAACGAAGACGTTACTTGAATGAATGTGATTATCAAAGAAAAATGTGAGAATTCAAAACATAGAGCTTTGTACAAATGCGTGAAGGTGACCCCTGTTTACACAGAAAAGGAAAGATTCCACAGCGCTAACAAATACAAATTTATAAATAGACACAGACAGGTGATATGCACTAAGTCGTTCAGCAGTTGGTTTTACTTGACCCATGTATGCCCGTTTAGGTCGGCCAGTTTATTACGCCGTAGAAGCACACACATGGAGAAAAATGAATAGAAGATGTCTTTGTTTCCCGCAAGTTCTTCTTATGCTGTGGAAAAAGGGGAGCAATAGAAGGAAATTCTGGAGGTAAAAACCGCGAAAAAGTAACTAAGTGACGACAGAACACAGCCGCTTCCTGCCGTGGTTTTTATACCTATTCTTGTTGCGCCGATCGGCCCTCTATAATGCTCTCTTTGAATGGAAGTAGTTTGGCACTTATCCTGCAACATCTGATTCCTCTTTTACCATAAAACCGAGCAGACGAAAGGCACTTCGACGGCCTTAGGGCACCACGAATGCTTAGAAGGAGAGAAAGGTGTACAGCTTTAAAAAACCGGATGGCTGGGACGAACAAAGGAATTGGCCAAGAAAAAAAGGACACCCTAGGAGGACAAAAGAAAGAACCGAAGTTGGAGGCAAAAAAAGAAGCAAGCTCCCGCGGGTGCTACATAAATTCAGATTCCACGGCCCTGCCTTTAGATGCAGCCTCGTCTTCTAAATGCGGCAGGGTGGCCGGTATGCATCTTTTATTGCGTAAGCAATAAATGGGTATGTTTGAGGAACCTGCGGCAGGCTAGTTGGTTGGATGAATCTGATGACTTCTGGAGCTTCATTGTACAGACACACGTGCACAAGACATTACAAAAAAAGATCACCTATAATGCACAAGCTACCGACTGGCTATTTATTTGTGGTATCTAGAAATGTGCGATCAGTAGCGCTCAGCAGGAAAGAATTTCTAATAATTCCTCTGGAGAATAGGATAAGAAGATAGGCGCATTTTGCCATTAATTATACTTCTTGTTTCATTTTTTCCTTCAATATTTTTCTCCTAATTTTTTCTTCAAGTTTTCTTCCTCTTCTTATTGTACTCTTCTATTTCTGTTTCTTTTTCGTGATTTCGTCTTTTTCATACCACATATAAGAAGCCAATTGGTAGTTGCGCATCACCGGTGTGGACGTCTTGTTGCAATCTTTTGTGTATGTGTGTACATTATGGACAATGCAGCCCCAGGCGTCATCAGTTGTTTGAGGAGTTTGTCACCATAACTGTGTCTGCAGGATTGAGTCGAAGTGAGGGGACATAGGAAAACGAATGGTTGTAGTCGATAGAGGATGAAAACGTATCACCAGGGAAAAATTATTAGTTAACTTATTAGATCCAATACGTCATTCAGATGTCGAAATAACCAGACGGGGTAATATCGACGACCAAAGTTATCTCGCGGTACTTCACTTCCGGCCCCGTGACCTATAAGGACGTCGGAATAGAGACGCAGGTATGTGGATGTCGGATCTGACGTCAGTGCGTGACGTCATAAAACCAGAAATGGGAGCCGAATAAAAGAGTGAAATTGATCGAAAAGTATTTTAAGGGGTGTTAAAAATGCCACCAGGGCAAAGATTTCGCGCACGTGAAGTCATTAATTCATTTATTAGAGCCAATTACTATTACCGTCACTATTACCGCTAAGGCAAGAATTATCATCTAGGAAGATTACACTAGAATGTCTTTTTCGCCCTGAATATTATTCTCCTTGTTGAACAATCTTGAAGGAACGGCGAAGTGTAAATTTAATGAAGATAAATGAAATCGAAACACAAGTGGTTATATTAAGGTCAAAAAAAAAAAGCATATACTTCCGAATCAAAGGGACACTAAAGAGAAAACTGAAGTGGGCTTGCATCGATAGAATGCCTATTCCTGATTACAAAAAATCCACTCTTACTGAAAAAAGAGCTGTTATAAGGTAGTAAAGAGGAAGAACAGAAATACAGGTATCGCCGCCATAGCCGAAACGCGCAACTACAAATCACGTGACGCGCTAGGGATCACGGAGGCTGACAAATGCGAATTATGCTGCCCGTTTGAATGCGGTCGTAGGTTTTGTCTCGAATATAATAACACGCTGTTATCATACCTAAACGACGGCGAAAAGACAACGTAAATGTTGCAAGGAAAATACAAAAATATACTTGGAGGCGCCACAGGCGCCCACTTCAGTTTTGGTTATGTTTCGGCTCAGGCATTTCCCCCTGTGTGGGTATGTGCCATCACATTAGAGGAGAACAACAACAACAACATTTCGTGCGCACTCAGATAGTTTGTTTGGACCTGCAGCGCCGGAATTACGAGCTTGGAGCAGCAGATGCGCCTTGATGGTTCCCATTTGAGCATTCGCAGGCCCGAGTGAGCGAAATCCGCTGCCGCCGACACGCTCCTTCATTCACACTTCTGCGCCAACATATCGCCGCCGTCGCCGCTTCGACTGCGACCTGACCGCTCGACTGCAGCTACGTACGCCACAAAAAGCATACATATGCTAAGTACCGGAGGAAAAAAACGCATTATCATTCAATTGTTCGCTAAATCATGGCACATCCACACAACGTGCTACTTGAAGGCATCGTAAACAAAAGGGGCATACTTGCTGCTCATACCAAGGAGATCGTCGATATATTGCGCTCGTCGCCCGGCGAAAAAAAGGGCCTCGGGTAAAAAGTAAAAACTAAAAATAACGAAGCACCAGAAATACATTACAAAAAGTAAAACCAAATCGATTTGTAGAAAAAAAAAAACAGTAGCAGTGCGATTCGAACACGCCACTGCTTGATCCGTAACGTGCGACGCTAACCGCACGACTACGCCACTTTTTTTTTCTTTATTGCCGGTCGTCACCAACACAAAACAAAACCAACAAAAACGCGCTACAAACAGAATGCTCACAGCAGGGCGGTTACCACAAGCATGACACTTAATACAGAAGCCGGCAGGCTCATACGAGTTGCCTTTGTCAAGTTAAAATTCCTTCAGCTCGCATAGTAGCTCGAGTCTTGAAATCCAGTCTGGCACAGTGGTCTTCAATTTGTGCATTTCAACCAATGCGTGTATACTCTCGCGAAAGTAGAGCCTTGCAGGGCGGGCGTCAAGGTCACAGTGAAAACCCGCCATTCTGGACCGCCATAGACTGTGCAGGCCTATTAGCATAAGCGTATCAAGTGGAATCCCATCATTATTTTCAGTTGGCAGGAATCTAATCCCGTACGAGTGTAATGGTAATTCAAATATTCATAAGGCGAGGTGCGTGCTGGAATGTTGTGACGTTGCTTGCGCGAGGGTCGCGTTTCTTCAGCTCGACCTAGAAAAGGCGTTTGACTGTGTTCCACATGATGCATTGTTTGCAATATTGGATTATATCAATACCGGTTCTATTATCAGAGAGGGCGTAGCCCTGGCGTACCGAAACTGCACAACGCGATTGATTGTTAATAAAGTATTAGGGGAACCCATAAATGTGCGGCGTTCGGTACGTCAGGGTTGTCCCCTCAGCCCTCTTCTATTCTGCATTTATATCGAAACTTTATGCCTGTCTATTATGGAAAATCCATCTGTTCAAGGCTTTCAACTGTACAAGTCTGAGGTCAAACTTCTGGCGTACGCTGATGATGTGGCAGTGTTTTGTGCGAACAAAGAAAGTATTTGCGCCGCAGTTGAAGTTGTGAAAGATTTTAGTGCGACCACAGGAAGTCCAGTAAACTGGGGAAAGTGTCTTGGCTTCTGGCACGGGGCGTGGACATCAACGCCTGACTTTTTTGCCAACGTTACATGGGTTACAACACCCGTGAAGTATTTGGGTGTACCTCTAGAATTCTATGAAGACAGCAAGCCATTTTGGCGCGCCCAAGTTCAGGAAATACGGGAGAAGGCTGACAAGTGGAAAGGAGTGCCGCTGTCTATCTTTGCACGAGCCACTGTGTGTAATCTATTTTTTGTTGCCAAGGTGTGGTACGTCATGCAAGCACTTCATTGTTCTAGGTTGAGTGTTCAAAAGCTACACCGAATCTTTGCTGTGTTTGTATGGGCATCAAGCTGGGAAAGACGTAGTCGGGATAACCTGTTCCGGCCAATTAAAGACGGAGGTCTCGGGCTTGCTCACTTATTTGTGCGCCAGCTTGTACACAGATTTATTTTCTTTCGCGACGTTACCGACCCCTTTTTGCGCACTGTGTCCCAAGTGAGGCTCGCGCGGGCGCTGCCCAATTTCGTTGTTGCTACGGAAAGCATGCCAGGGCGTCTTTCTAGTTTTTTCAAAGAGATTGTCAGCAGTGTTCGAATTCTGTCAGCTCGCTTCTCGACAGAATACTTAAGTTCAGTGAAAAAGAAGAACCTGTATAAAGCTGTTTGTGACGACTTCTTCCCTGTTCCTGTGTACAGAGCCTTGTATAGCGGCCGTCTAGGTCAAGACGTACTGAAGCGTGTCAAAAGAATGCCAGTTTCTCCTGGGGTAAAGACGTTTTTCTTTAAGTTACATACAGGAACATTATCGGTACAAACTTTTTTTGAAAGCAAGGGCTTTTATCTGCCATGGGGTTCACTTTGCTTAATATGTAAACAGCCAGAGACAATAGACCATGTATTTCTGCACCGTTGGGAGGGCGTCTATTTTTGGGACGTGCTGCAACGAACTGTTAAAAAAGAATTACCATTAGACTCATACGGGATTAGATTCCTGCCAACTGAAAATAATGATGGGATTCCACTTGATACGGTTATGCTAATAGGCCTGCACAGTCTATGGCGGTCCAGAATGGCGGGTTTTCACTGTGACCCTGACGCCCGCCCTGCAAGGCTCTACTTCCGCGAGAGTATACACGCATTGGTTGAAATGCACAAATTGAAGACCACTGTGCCAGACTGGATTTTAAGAGTCGAACCACTATGCGAGCTGAAGGAATTTTAACTTGACAAAGGCAACTCGTATGAGCCTGCCGGCTTCTGTATTAAGTGTCATGCTTGTGGTAACCGCTCTGCTGTGAGCATTTGATTGTAGCGCGTTTTTGTTGGTTTTGTTGTGTGTTGGTGATGACCGGCAATACAGAAAAAAAAGCTTACTTAGAGGAGGAGGAAAAACTTTATTTAGTCCTATATTATTTGGCGGTTTTTAGACGTCTTCAGGGATGTCTGCTTGTTGTATCCACAAGAGTCTTCTCCGTCGACTTCGTCCACTTTTTACAATGGTCGGTTGCCCTCAGTCCAGGGCTCCGCTGGCTGCTGCCGCCCGTTGGGCTCGCTGTACCAGACCTTTCTGGTCTTCGCAGCGGTCGCTGGACAGCAGAGTCTCCCATTGCTCCGCACTCGGGTTTCGAATTTTGGGGACCACATCTATGTTTTGACATGCCCATGTGATGTGATACAGTGTTGGTTTTTCATAGCACCACGGACATCTGTCAGCGTATAAGGTAGGGTGCATTTTGTTTAGTATGTGTAGGTTTCGGTATGAACCCGTCTGTAATTGTCTCCATATGACAGTTTCCTCTCTGGTGAGAGAACTGTGCGGTGGGGGATATCGCATTCTTCTTCCTCTATAGTTTTCTAGTATGGCCGAGTATGCCTTGGGTGCTGGCAAAAGTTCCGCGGAACCGTCGGATGCTCGGAAAGTAGTGTATGCTCGAGCTATCCTGTCAGCCTCTTGGTTCCCTGCCACCCCCATGTGCCCCGGTACCCATATAATTTTGTGTCTGGTCTTGTTTTCTTCGTGGTTTTTAAATCTGTCGCTCGCTTCGAGGAGTATACGAAGCGCGTGACGACCAATCCTACCATTCATGAAATTTCGACAGGCTGTTTGAGAGTCCGTGAGTATCGTTAGCGACCGCCCAGCTCTATAGCCCTCCGCCACCGCTAGAGAAATGGCTACTTCCTCGGCCTCTGCTGCTGTGCAGTGTCGGATAGAGGCGCTGGTCACTTCGCGTAGAGACGAATTGACCACCGTGGCCACTGCAATTTTGTTCTGTCCTCCTCTCGAGGACGCGTCTGCATACACAGTCGTGTCTTCAGGAGCGTATGTTTTTTGAATAAAATTGGCCCTTGCTTCTCTTCTACCTTGGTTGAGGTTAGGGTCCATGTTTCTCGGGATTGGAGCTACCTTGAGGGACTTGCGAAGTTCGTCGGGGATCGTTACCGTCCTCGCTATTTCTCGCATCTGCTCACAGTATCCGAGTCTCTGTAAAAGCGCTCTTCCAGTCGTTGTCTGCAGCAGCCTGAGTTTTTGCGACTCAAGCTGCGCCTCGCGTAGTTCTTCGAATGTGTTTTGCAATCCAAGCGCCATGAGCTTTTCTGTAGACGTGTTGCGCGGTAATCGGAGCGCCGTCTTATACGCTTTGCGTAGCAGGGCATCAGCTTGTTGTATTTCACTCTTGTTGAGGCACTGGTAGGGCAGGCTGTACATAATTCGGCTCACTACCAGGTTTCTAACTAGTTTTAGTGTGTCCTCTTCGCGCATGCCATGCCGCCTGTTGGTGATGCGGGTGATCATGCGTGTCACTTGTAGCGTTGTAGTTTTGAGCATGGTAAAAGTGTGACTACTGCGCTGGTTCGATTGAACCCACATACCTAATATTCTTATTTTTGTCTTTTCAGGGATGGGCATTCCTTCCAGGTAGATGTTGAGTTTCAGGCTCTCACTGGTTGGGACGGTCCGGTTTTGTTTGCCTCTCCACACTCGAAGCAGTTCCGATTTCTCGGTCGAGCATGCGAGTCCTCTTTCTCCGAGATATTTCTGTACACAGGAGGCCGCTTCCTGTAGTTTTCCTTCCTTCTCCCCGAGGGAACCGGTGTTCGTCCAGACTGTTATGTCGTCTGCATACATGGCGTGCCTGATGCCTTCGATCTTCTCTAGTTTTCGTGCTAGACCTATCATAGCTATATTGAAGAGGATAGGTGAGATGACTGATCCTTGTGGTGTTCCTTTGTTTGGCGCGTGAATTTTGTTCGATCGAAGGTCTCCCATGCCGATGGTGGCAGTTCTATCTGACAGGAAGGCTTTGACGTACCCGTGGATTCTGCGTCCGCAGTTCAGGTCGTCTAGACCTGTAAGGATCGCTTCGTGACTGACGTTATCAAATGCTCCCTTGATGTCAAGGGCCATTATGACATTTTCACCTGTTCGGGGTACGTTGCGGAGCACATCTTCTTGTATTTGAAGCAGCACGTCCTGCGTCGAGAGTTTTGCTCTGAAGCCGAACATGGTATGGGGTACATGTTCATTATCTTCCATGAAATTTTGCAGTCTTTGCAGCACCACCCGCTCGTAAAGCTTGCCGAGGCACGACGTGAGCGATATGGGCCTGAGATTTTCAATTTGGAGCTGTTTGCCAGGTTTAGGTATCATAATTGCTTCGGCGTGTTTCCACTCTTCGGGAACCGTCTCCGCCTCCCAGTGTTTGTTTAGAAAACTTACGAGCTCTTGTATGAGGTCGTCACTCAGGTTTCGGATCAGGGCATTGTCGATTCTGTCGGCTCCTGCTGCCGTGTTTCTGGTCGTATTCCTTATGGCCGCATAAACTTCTTCCACAGTTATTGGGCGGTCGAGTCTCTCGTTTTCGGCTCCGCGATAGTTTCCTTGGTATCGTGAGGGGTTGCGATCACCGAAACATTTTTTTCGTGCCTTCTCTAAAAGGTCGGTGTCCGAGCCCTTGAAGGAGTGGATGAATCTGTGGATGCTTTTATTGTTTTCTGATTTTGTTTTGGTCGGATCGATTAGTGCTCTTAGGAGATTCCAGGTTCTGGCCGTACCTAAGGTTCCCTTAAGCGAGTCGCTGAATTGTTCCCAATTTTGTCTCGCGAGTTGCGCTGCGTATTCTTCAGCTTTTGCCGTAACTTCTGCTATCTTTAGCTTTAGTTTCCTGTTGTGTTTTTGCTTCCGCCATCTTTTGGTGAGACAGCGTCTGGCTTCCCATAGTCGCAGAAGGTGCCCGTCTACTTCGGGCGTTGTTGTTGTTCGTCTTACACTTTTTGTGCATTTGTCTCGCGTTTCTGTCAACATGCCGCTCCAGTCTTCTAGTGATTGAATGCCGCCTTCAGATTTTTTGCAAGCCCCGCGGAACGCGTTCCAGTCCGTGAGTTTTGCTTGTCCGATCCGGCATCTTACCCTTTCCGATGCTATTCGCGTCCGGAGGATAAAATGATCGCTACCTAGGTTTTCCATCATGTTTTCCCACTGTGACTCCTTGCTCTTCCTTACGAACGTGAGGTCCGGGCAAGTGTCCGTGCTCACACTATTACCGATTCTCGTTGGGGTCGCGGGATCTGTGATTAGCTTACAGCCAAAATATTCGGCTACGTCCGCTAATGTTCTTCCCTTGATATCTTGTTTCCGGTATCCCCAACTCGTGTCCATGGCGTTGAAATCTCCCACGATAATGAGTGCATTTTCTTTGGCCAGCTTGTGCGCTCCGTGGAAGAGTTCGAAGAATTTGGCTTTTCTTTGTCTTGGCGGGCTGTACACGTTTAGTACGAATGTGCTCCTTTCCTTTCGCTTTTTCGGAATGATTTCGACAAGCGCGTGCTCGATGTCCGTGTCGGCGATGGTATCGTGCCTGATTGCGGTGATGGTTTTGATGACTAGAACGGCTGCTTTACCTCCGTTTTGGCTCTCGTAAACATCGTACCCCTGTAGAGAGGGCCTGGTTCCAGTCTCTTGGAGCGCAATCACATCGGGGGGTGTGAGCTGTGTGTTTATGTATTGTTTTAGTAGGGCCTGTTTTTTGCGGTAGCCTCTGCAGTTCCATTGCCAAATTTCTAAGTTTTCTTGGTCTTGCTGACGCGTCTTGGTCATGTTTACGTGTTCGTGCTGTTGCCTTGTTCGACAGCGAACGCCGTTAACGCTGGACGGTTGTACGCTCTTTCCCTAATGTTTTCGTTATGTCTTTGTTTTCGAAAAGCACTTTTGATTTCTGAGATCTGCCCCTGAAATTGTGCTTGCATCTGTTGCATTTGAGATTGGATTTGCCGCATCATATCCTGCATCATCTGCTGCATCATCTGTTGCATTCGTGATTCAAGTTCTCCATTGTTGGATGCTTGTGGCTGTTTTGGAAAGGCTCTAGTGATTTCAAGCTCCCGCTGTTGTGCCTTTAGTGTTTTTGTTAGTTCCTCGACCTTGCGTTCGAGCTCATTTTGTTTGAGTCGAGCGAGTTCAAGCTCGCGTCTGAGTGCATCACTGCTCGCGTCTTTAGCTTCTTTGACAGGAATATTTTTGTTGTTTGTATTGTTTGTGTTACTATTTTCTACCGAGTGCGGATCAATGGTAGATGCCCAGCTTACCTTGCTGCCGCCTTTCTGGGAAAGCTTCGTTTTCTGCTTTTCTTCTTTGTTCCCCTCCTGTGAACCGGCCGGCGACAGAGGTGGGAAGGAATTGGACCTTGATCGGCTCCTTGAGGTCTCTCCTTCTGAGCTGAACCATCGCTTGCGTGGTCGCCCGCGTTGGCCACTGCGCCCTCTTTCCCCGCTGGGCTTTGGTCTTGCTTTTTTCAGTCTCTCGGGGCACTCTTTGGATCCGGTGCGATGTGCCTCACCGCATATTAGGCACTTGAGCTCGCACACATGGTCTTTCGTCGGATTTTTATCTCCGCACAGTCCGCACACAATAATGTCCGGTGTGGGGCACACGTCGGAGCGGTGTCCTTGCTGGAAACAGACGTAGCACACTTGCCTCGTGGGGCGGTACTGGTAGCACGGTAGTTCACCTCCGTAGTATATTACGAATTTCGGCAAGATCGGGCCGTCGAACGTGATCACGGCGGTCTTGGATTTTCCAAGCATCCTTGCCTGGAGAATGGTTACTCCTTGAGTTCTGACTCGTAGGTGTGCTTTCAGCTCTTCGGGAGACGTACCTGGGTCAACACCGTGAATTACGCCGCGAAAGACGTCCTCCGGAGCTGCCACGTAAGCGTTGACCTCGTACGACTTTCCGGCGAACTTAAGGCGGGTAATGCGCCGCACCAGGTGAGCCGTTTCTTCATGTGGGGTGCTAACGATAATGATATTTGATCCTGTGCGAAGCCTTACAAGTATGTCCTCGTCCTTGCATTGTTGGCCGCACGCCATGATAACGGCGCGCGCTACTTGGTGTGTGGTGAGTGATTTCACCATGAGTCCTTTCTTGGGTCGAAAAATTATTTTGATGTCATTTTTGGGGAGTGGCGGCAGTCTTCGCCTAGGCCTCCTCTGCTCCACCTCTCCGGTCTTGTTGCAGCCGGTCGCATTACCCTGTGATTTTCGATCATGAGGTTGGGCGTCCGGGCCGGTTCCCGTGCCTTTCCGTTGTCCTTGTCTCTGAAGTTTTTTTTTCTGGCGCTTGGATTGAACAAGCTCCCAACTGGCATCGTTGTTGTACCCGACGCGCTCCGATGAGGAATCTGACGGCATTCCGTCTTCGCTTCCTGACTCGGCGTCTCCAAAGACGTCTTCATCCATCCCTTGGAATTCGTCAAGGAGGGCATTTGGTGGTTGTGGCGACGCACTTGGGGCTTGGCTTGGCCCTGCCATATGGTCTCCCTTTGAAGAAGAGTCGGTGCTAGGCGCCGCCGTGGTCAATAAGCCTAGCGTCCCATGCTCTCCCGATGTCGTGCTGGGCGTCCCGTCAGGGTTAGCGGGCTGGCGCCCGCTTTGGAACTTTCAAGTCCGGTAAAGATCCGAAAAAATGGTCCTACCGCTTGAAATATGGCATCCAGGGGATCCAGCACTTGATGTCTTCCAGTTCCGAATGAAATCCGGTGGCGAAGAAGCGTTGGTCCGGTGAAATCGGTCAAAATTTGCGGAGCTGAAGTGACGCGTGTCCGCCTGCTTCAACCGCCATGAAGGAATCCGTCCAGCTTACTTAGAAATGTTGTTGTGGCTGTAGGAAGAAGGAAAAGAAAATGCACGGGCCTGCTACTGGCTCTGTTGCTGAGCCACCTCCGCTGCCTTGTGTAGACAGAAGAACTGATTTAACTGATTTATTTATAGGAAGGGAAAGGCGCGGTAACTGTCTCACTTGTTTTCTGTGGACACCGCAACCGCGCCGTAAGGGAAGGGAGGAAGATGGGAGTGAAAGTGGAAAGAGAGAAAGAGGAGCCATAGTGGAGGGCTACGGAGTAGTTTCGGCCACCTGGGGATCTTTAACTTGCGCTGACATCGCAAGCACACGGACGCCTCTTCGTTTCGCCTCCATCGAAACGAAGAGGCGTCCGTGTGCTGTGCGATGTCAGCGCACGTAGACAGAAGAAAAATAGAAAAGAAAGAAAAAGAAGAGGGAGAGAAAGACGCGCGCCGCAACAACAGCCGTCGCTCGCCACCAAAGCGGTGGAGGGTGCAATGACGCCCTACAACAGATAAAAATTTGGTGGCTGGCTAGCCCCCGCCGCAAGCGGCGTTGACCTACCGTCCCAGCCCCGTAGAGCCAGAACAGCCACCCGTCACACCCTCATCACTTAGAAATGCATTTCGATCCTCTCACATTTTACCACAAGTACGTCGCCAAAGTACTACAACATGCGGCACGCAAATTTCAATAAGCCCCGCCGGGGTGGTGCAAGTGGTAAGACGCCCGACTACTGTGCCGGAGTTCCCAGGTTCGAACCTGACCACGGCGGCTGCGTTTCGATGGAGGCGAAAAGAACTGGCGGCCATGTGCTGTGCGATGTCAGCGCAGGTTAAAGATCCCCAGGTGGTCGAAATTACCCCGTAACCCTTCACTACCGGCTCCCCTTTCTTTCTTTCCACTTGCACTCCCACCTTCATCCTTCATTTACGGCGCGGTTTAGATGACCACAGAGGAAGTGTGACGGATACTGTGCCCTTCCCTTCCTGTGAAGAATTTATTATTATTATTATTTCAATAAAGGAAAAATTCGCACTAACTACGGCACCCAAAAACTCACATATAGAATTTCTAGTTTTTTAAATGGTCATCATCCTGCTTTACACATTATTTATGAAAGCAAGTATTTGAAAGCTTGAAAAAAAAAACATCGTTTTGTATCTGTTGTCACTCCAGGCCTAACCATTCTATTAACTTATCTTGTTATTTTTTTGTGCTTTTTTGTTCGTCACCATAAAGGCGTTTCATCATGTACGATTATGAATTATTCACTGAGTGTGTGCCTTCTGCTTTGAATGTCTTGTGCTCCTGAGTTGGAGCAAGAAGGTGGCAGACTTTTTGGCAGGCACTTACTTGCCTTTTGGTTTATCCCCTGTGCAACTGTAACTGTGTTGCCTGAAATAAAACACTTTGACATTGACACTTACCACGAAACAGTGTTTGCCAAACTATGTTACCAAGTGTGATTCGTATCGAACGCCATCGCTAATAAACGCCTTACTTTAAGATCGCCTGGCAGCATGGTCGCCTGATTGACACAGCAAAATAACGTTTAATAACGTTTAACAGCAAACACAATCCTGTCGAAACACCCTGCTGCGGCACGATATTAAGGCCTCATGCTCGTTAGCAAATGTGTCCGCGTTTAGGGTGCATGCCTTATATGGACTTATGCCAATCACCATCGAATCGATACTTAATAGCAATCGAATGATATCGGAGCATGATTTAAGGCATTTTCAATATAATTTCATCATTAGTTACGACTAATAATAAAATAGTTAAGCATTCAATCGTTTAAAATCGGATGACAGCAAAGAAAAGGCACAGTATCTGTCACAATTCTAGTCAATCGGTCTCGCAGTCAATGCCTAAGCAGCACGGTGGGGGAGGCTTCCACCTTGAAGGACTTTAATGAGCCAAAGTGCCCCCTGAATTTTAAGGCGACCTTCTTGGGCTCATGGAACGAAATCCCGTGGGTTAGAGTTGTGCGCGAGATCAGTCATATTCCGTGAGATTCCGCGAGATGTGTGTCCAGCGTTCCTGTCATCTGCAATCCCACACTTGAACGCACGCCAAGGAACGCCACGCGACAGGCGTGATGGTGTGGTGGTTGTGAACTCTTTTATTATGCCCAAAACAGGAGACCAGTCAAATGACCGGTTGCGCTGGCTTAGAGAAGGTCGGCGGGGATCCCTTGGGAAGTCGCGGTCTCCATTGCGGCTGGTTAAGCCGAGTTGGTCTGCTGGCTCGGAAGTACGCAGGAGAGACTCCCATGTCTCTGGGGTGTTGAGTTGTCTGTGTTGTAGTGTGTACAAGTCCCCGCCACGTGTATGAGAGTGGCCGGAGTTGAGCAGTGTTTGCACATGGGGGCTATCTGTTGCCGAAAGGCCTTGTTGTATAAGAGGGGGCGTGGGAAGCTGCCAGTATGTAGTTTGCGCCATTGGACGGCCTCGCGTCTTGTTAGATCGCGGTGTGCGGAAGGGTATGAGTATCTTTCGAGTCGGTAGTGCTGGAGTATGACCGTGTAACTGACGACAAGAGAAACGCGTGATATATTAGTGTCAGGGGAAGCAGGGTGGCGGATCACACTCTCGGCTCGGCAGTTGAGATCTCGAGCGAGGGCGTGCACCTGGGTGTTTCCGCTGGTGGTGGTAGTAGTGGTTTTAACGCGGTAGCGTTAAGGAGCTCGTGTCGCAGAAAAGCCGGTGTCGTCGGCGTCCAGTGAGCGATGAATCCCGGCATCATCATCATCATCATCATCAGCCTGATTATACCCACTGCAGGGCGAAGGCCTCTCCCATATTTCTCCACTTCTTCCGGTTCTGTGCTAGCTGCATCCACTTGACCCCTGCGAACTTCTTAATCTCATCCGCCCACCTAACTTTCTGCCTCCCCCTGCTACGCTTTCCTTCACTTGGAATCCAGTTTGTTACCCTAAGCGACCATCGGTTATCCTCTCTTCGCACTACATGTCCTGCCCATGTCCATTTATTCTTCTTAATTTCCGCTAGTATGTTGGTAACTTGAGTTATTTCTCTGACCCACTCTGCACGCTTTCTATCTCTTAATGTTACCCCTACCACTTTTCGTTCCATAGCCCTCTGGGTTGTCCTCAACTTAAGTAGAACTCTCTTGGTTAGCCTCCACGTTTCAGCCCCATAGGTGAGTACAGGCAAGATGCAACTGTTGTATACTTTCCTCTTGAGCGATACCGGTAAGCTGCCAGTCATAATCTGCGAGTGCTTGCCAAATGCGCTCCATCCCAATCTTATTCTTCTTGATATTTCCTTTTCATGGTCCGGATCTGCGGTTACTATCTGTCCTAAGCAGACATATTCGCCTACTATTTCCAGTATTTCGCTACCTAATGTAAACCGCTGTTCCTTCCCGAGGCTGTTGAACATTACCTTAGTCTTCTGCATATTGATTTTCAAGCCTACCTTTCTACTTTTTCTGTCTAGGTCATCAATCATTATTTGCAGTTCATCCCCCCGAGTTGCTTGGCAAGGCAATGTCATCAGCAAATCGCAGATTACTGAGGTATTCTCCATCTACCCTTATCCCTAACTGCTCCCATTCCAAGTCTCTGAATACTTCCTCTAAACAAGCTGTGAATAGTTCTGGGGAGATTGTGTCTCCTTGCCTAACTCCTTACTTTATGGGAATGTTGTTGCTTTCTTTATGTAGAACTATGGTTGCTGTGCAGCTACTATATATATCATCCAGCACTTTCACGTACGGCTCGTCTACCCCCTGATTTCGCAATGCCTGCATCACCGCCGAGGTTTCAACTGAGTCAAATGCTTTTTCGTAATCAATGAATGCTATGTATAAGGGCTGGTTATATTCCAAGCATTTTTCTATCACCTGATTGATGGTATGGATATGATCGATAGTATAAATATCGTTTCCGAAACCTTGCTTGATCCCGGCATGCACTTCATAAATAAACATGCACTTCATAAATAAAAAGCAAGTCCCAAGATGGGCTGGGTGGGAATCGAACCAGGATCTCCGGAGTGTGAGACGGAGATGCTACCACTCAGCCACGAGTTTTTTTTTTCTTTATTTCCTGGCTTTGGTTCATACCATTTCACAAGAACACAACACGAATAACACAAAACAAAGTACATATTGGAAGGTCATCATCAGCCAATGTCAGGCTGGCTTCGTCTCAGTACATTAAAACTCCCGCAACGACAGCAAAGGCTCTACCCTTGAGAGCCATTCGGGAGGTTCAGCAGCCACTTTCTGTATGGCAATAAACCAATTCACACTTTCTCGAAAGTATATTCTAGCGGGTCGAGCATCCCTGTCGCAGTGATAGCCCGCCATTCTGGAGCGCCATATAGAGTGGAGGCCCATGAGCATGATTAAATCATACGGAACGCCATCTTCATTATCAATGCTTAAATACCGGATGCCGTGGGAGTCTAGTGGAAATTCTTTCTTTATCGTACGTTGCAAAACATCCCAGAAATAAACCCCTTCCCAACAATGCAAAAACACATGGTCTATTGTTTCCGGCTGCTTGCAGATTAAACAGTGCGCCCCCCACGGTAAAAAAAAATCCCTTTCCTCCAAAAACTTCTTTACTGATAATGTTCCGGTGTGTAATTTAAAGAAAAATGTCTTAGCTCCTGGCGACACCTGCATTTTCTTTACTCTCTTCAAGACATCTCTGCCCGGACCTCCACTGTATAAGGTTCTGTACAAGGGTTGTGGCAAAACAATGTCACATAAATCGCGATACAGCTTTTTTCGTTTTACAGTGGACAAATATTCATTAGAAAAACGCACTGAAAGAAGTCTTACACTAGCGACGACCTCCCTGTAATAACCAAAAATCCTACCCGTAGCTTCTTCGGTGGAGACAACAAACTCCGGCAGTAGGCGCCGTAGCCTAACTTGGCAGACGGTGCGTAAGAAAGGGTCCGAAGCATCCCGAAAAAACAAAAACCGGTTGACCACCTGCCGTAAAAACAGATGGCCGAGTCCCAAACCGCCGTCTTTTACCCGACGGAACAAATTCGTCCTGCTGCAGCGTTCCCATTTACCTGCCCAAACAAAAACGGCGAAAATCCTGTGTAACTTCTGTACGTTTACGCGCGAACAACTCAAAACTTGCATTGCGTACCAAAGTTTGCTGATAAAAAAAGATTGCATACAGTAGCTCTGGCAAAAATCGACATGTTTGCGCCTTTCCACTTCTCGGCTCTCTCCCGTAGTTCGGTCATTTGCCCTTTCCAATAATGCTCGCTTTCGCGGTAGGCACCCAGCTCGACGCCCAAGTACTTGGTCTGTGTGTCTGTCCACGTAACATTGGCAAAGCGATCTGGTTTCGACGGCCACTGTCCATGCCAGAGCCCAAGGCACTTGGCCCAGTTCACCCCGCTACCGGTAACTTGAGAGAACTCACGGATACATTTGACAGCCTCGGTGATACTCTCCTGGTCAACCGTAAAAATAACGATGTCGTCTGCATACGCGAGCAGCTTCACTTCGGCTGCTTGTAACCTAAACGCACTAATGTTGACATTATTCATAAGTTTCATGCACAATGTTTCAATATAAATGCAAAACAAAAGAGGACTGAGGGGACAGCCCTGTCGCACCGAACGCTGCAGTCGAATGGGGGCTCCCAGACTCTTATTAATAATCACTCTCGTCGTGCAGTTACGGTACACCAGGGCCACACCCTTACATATAACTGAACCAACATTCACATGTTCTAAAAGGGAAAACAAAATTTCGTGATCGACGCAGTCGAATGCTTTTTCGAGGTCGATCTGAAGCATGGCGACCCGACCATCCCAGTCATCACAACACTCAAGGACACTTCGCGCCTTTTGAATGTTGGTCACTATTGACCTCCCTTTTATCCCACACGTTTGGTGTGGTCCTACTATATCCTTAATAACCGTTTGCAACCTTCGGGCCAAAACCTTCATAAAAATTTTATATTCAACGTTTGTAAGTGCTATGGGTCTGTAAGATGTTACCAGGCGTAATTTGTCTATTTCATCAGTTTTAGGAATGAGTACGGTGTGGGATGACCCATATGACGGAGGCAGGGCATTTAATGTGTAGGCATCGTTATAAATTGCGTTCAAAATAGGTGTGATTTCGTACTTAAATTCTTTGTAAAAACCTGCGCTGAACCCATCCGGTCCCGGCGATTTACCGGCATTTAAACTGTCGATAGCGTGCTCCACTTCTGTTTCAGTTATCTTTAGTTCTAATCTCTCTTTCACTTCATCGTCCAGACGCGGTATCGTCGCCAGAAACTTATTCTTAAAAGTGTTAGCGTCTACCGTGTGGGATGCGAAGAGGGTTTGGTAATGGGCGTTGAACGCTGCTTTGATGTGGTCGTTGTCCGCCGCCAAGATACCGCCCCAATCTATTTGGTCGATGTGGTTCCGTTGAGCGTTTGCTTTTTCTAACCCCAGCGCTCGTTTTGATGGCGCCTCCCCTGCAGCTGTGTCTTCTGCCCTTGCCCTCACTAACGCACCTCGATAACGATCTTCGTCTATCAATTCTAGTTTTTGCTTTGTTTTCCGTATATCTTCAATCCATTTCCCCGGCGATCGAGCTTCCTGTTTAAGCAACGTACGGAGCAGTGTCCTTAACTCCGTCTCTTTCTGCTTTTCCTCAAACCGTATACATGTTGCCCTCTCTATTGCTTTAATTTTTATAGTTTCTTTACACAGCTCCCACTGTTGCCAAAGGTCCATATTTTTACTTGGGTTTATTTTTTCAATTTCTTCTTTTACTATGCGGGTAAAATGTTCATCCTCCAAGAGTTTATTATTGAATTTCCACATTTCCCACGAAAAAGAATTCCCTCTCTTTACCCATCCAAAAGAACATTTAACTAAACAATGGTCTGAAAACGATACCGGCTCTACTTCATAACTATTGCATTCAGGTAAGATGTCGAGGGATGCATAAATGCGGTCCAGCCTTGCATGGCTCGAACCCTGGAAATGCGTGAGCTTTACGGTGCGGGCTCCCTCGAGACACTCTGCCACATCCTCGAGGTTACACTCCTCAACAATTCGCGATAGCACTTCAGTGCTTGCGTCTCGGTATGGCCGCCGGCTTGTCTTGTTTCGCGCACTAAGGACGCAATTAAAATCACCTAGGACGATCAGTTGTCTATCGGTGCAGAGCCGCTGCTGGATGCCTTGGAAAAACTGCGCCCTTTCATCTGCTACATTAGGCGCGTAGAGACAGACAATCCGCCAATCCGTGCTATTCAGCGAAAAATCTAGAAGTGCACACCGGCCCGACTCACAAGAAAAATGACCAAGCACTTCAAGCCCCGGCAACTTCTTCACAAAAAGAACACAGCCAGCCGATGTGCCTACAGCGTGGCTAACCACAGCAAAAAACCTAGGCGTGAAACGTTGCACCATGCTCTCGGTCTCTTCCTCACCGTCAACTTTCGTCTCCTGCACAGCTAATACATCAATATCATGCTCCGTTAAAAGTCGGTACACCTGGCCTTGTTTTCTCTTTCCTGCCAGACCTCTAACATTTAGCGTGGCGACCTTCAACGGTGATGCAGGAGCCATTTTTTAAATAAGAAGAAGAGACCGAAAGCACGGTGCTTACCTCTCGCGCCTAGCACAAGGCTAGACGCCTCCGTCCTCCTCGAGCTTCTGGCCGTGCTCGAGAGGCGCCGTGTCGCCGGCCCGCCTCTCGCTCGCAAGGTTTGAGCGAAGCTTCATCGTGGCCCTCCTTGTTTGAGGCGCCTTTGCTGGTGGTTCCTCAGAAGTGGGCGTTGCCTCCTTGTCTCTGCCGGTGCTGGTGTCGGCATGTGGGCGTTTCCCGGGGGTAGCGGCCGTGGTCGTCCGACCACCGCAGTTGTGCCGGTGAACCTCGCTCACTTCCTTTGCTTCTGCGTCCTTGGGAGCCGGCAGGCTCTCCGCGTCCGCTGAGGTCTCCTCGCTTGGCTGTGGCAAATTCACCGTAGCCGGCGCGAGCTCTGGCTTATCGGCAAGGGGGGCGTCGCCACTCGGAGTCACCGAGGTGCCCTGCGACACGGGAACCTTGTCCAGCACGTCGGCACCCTTTGCTGCTTCCTCAGCCTCAGCGACGTCCATCAGCTCCCTGTTGTCGTCCTTCGCACCGAGCCCGGTCGCTGACGCGTAGGTGCGGACGCAGTCCTCGTCCGCGTGTCCATAGCGCCTGCACTTGGAGCACCTGGGCACCTTGCAGTCACGGCGAACGTGGCCTGTGCCGTGACACCGCAGGCACTGCATCGGCCGCCCGGGAACCACCACGAGAGCCAACTCGCCGGCGACGCGAAGCTGGTGGGGCAGGTCGTCCACCTTCATACCTGGCTTCAACTTGAGCAGCACTGCTCTCGTGGTGGATCCCTTTTCCTTCATTCCAACGACGCGCCAACGCTCCCGCGTCACCTCGGTCACGTTTCCGAACGCCGCGAAAGCAGTCCTGATGTCCGCGTCTTGGACACCGTGTAGCATCCAGTGCAGGCGTAGCTTCACCTGCTGGTCTTCAGGGTCGAATATGAGGCAGCGGCGTCCCTTGACTTCCAGCTCCTTTAAGGCGGCCAGCTTCTTCGCGGCTTCCGTGCTGTTCATGGTTACCGCCCACACATGGTTGATTTGGTACGCCCCCAACGCCACGACGTCGGGGAGCGCACCGACGTTAGCGAGGGCATCCCTGAAGTCCTCGACCCTGTAGGGCCTCATACGCACGTCGCCGTGCAAAAACATCGTGTTTAACACAACACGTCCGGTGGGCAGGGTAGGCAAAACGATCTCGTAGTCCTTATCTTCTTCGGCGCTAAACCTGTTTCCGCGGCCAGCAACGGCCGCTATCGCCGCTCCGACGGAGCTCATGATTCCGCGTCCGTACACTGCGGTGGCCGGAAGTAGAATCGACTCAGCCACGAGTTCGATGCTTAAAAGCGGTACAAAAGCGCTTCTAGTGAATGCGGTGTTGCCTTAGGAACATGCCGTAGAACGTTATACTGCAGTGTATAGACCAACACCGTGTTTACAAACAAAGGGGGCGCTCGTGGCGTCGCAGCCGACTGGGGGTAAAAAATAGGGTTAGCGCCCATAGGAATACATGGAACCGAAATATTTCTAAGCAGTTTTCTCATTTCACAGGGCACCTGTGATGTCGTTATTCAGTACAAAGCAACTATGAACATCCTAGAACAGATCACAAAAGTATGAAATCTCATTACCGAGGCGAAGTATTTTTAAAATACCGCGAAACGTATGGGGGTTCAAGTTTGGAGGGCGACCCGTAGAAATACATGTAAACAACATTTACCGGAACATTTTTCTCATTTCACAGAGCATCGGAAGTGGTGGCCGGTCGTTAAACGTTGACCAGCGCTTTGAAGAAGTGTGTGATAAAGTAGGGTGCGTCATTACGGAGGCAGTCCACTTTTAAAACTCCCCGAAACCCCTGTGTTATGAATCCAGACACCGCCAAAAGGCAAGCTGGGTGTATCAAATCGCGCAGTTTGGCTTACAGTCTGATATGCCGCCGCTTAGGGTAAATAAGCTTGATAATACTGTCGCTCCAGTGATACGTGCTAGACAGAATTACATTTAAAAAGCAGTTGTCAAACGCCATACGACAATATGAACCGAACGAGATTCGCGCATTGCAGCAGACGACAGCGTATCTGGCGATACCTACCGCTGTCGCCTCCAGCTCCGGAGCGTCTGCTAGCGACAGCGCCGGTGGCGCATTGCCGTCTGCAACTGTGCGCGGTCAGTTTATCGTGCTGTGAGCGGCCCGCAAGTCGTTAGACTTGCAGTACTTGCAAGAGAATGTAGTGTGTCATGCAACAGGACGTCGGGGTGTCGTACAAGACGTTCACCAAAAAATGAGAAGGGTTCAACGCTGCTGAACCGAGCAAAATGTTGCGGTAAGTTGTGTTTACATGTGTTTCTATGGGTCGCCCTCCCAATTCGCACCCGCATACGTTTCGCGGTGTTTTAAAAATACTTCGCCTCGTTAATGAGTTTTGATACTTTCGTGATCTGTTCTAGGATTTTCATGGTTGCTCTGTACCGAATAACGACATCCCAGATGACCCGTGAAATTAGAAAACTGCTTTGGAATATTTCGCTTCCATGTATTCCCATGGGCGCTAAGCCTATTTTTCACCCCCAGTCGTACCACGCTGGCGATAGAAGCGCCACCGCATCGTGCTTACGTCACAGATCGGTGTTGGTCTATATCGGTAATATGAGCATGTTACTTACAGAAGTCGCAGTTACACGAGTAGCGAAGTACGTTTCCGCTACATTTCTTCTGCGCTCTGCGCACATGCAGAGCCATCTTGTGGCAAACGCAGAAGAACCCCTCCTCGCAATGTGCGGCGCTGCCCCGACACGTGGCGCGCCACTCGCCCTTGACGTTTCGCTGTGCACCCTCACAGGTTGTAGAATCAAGCGTCTTTCCTTTCTTTAGATCACTATCTTCGCTCACCCGCTTCTCCCCTTCGGGCCGCGCGGGTACCGGTGCGAGGATGCCCCAATACCCTTGCGTTTAGTAAGTTTTCTCGACGAGGCGCAATAACGCTATCGCGTTCCACTCTTGAAGGCGAAGCTTAAGCGTCCTCCAAATTTTTTTATTTATATGCAAAAGAAAAAAAAAGATGTTTGCAGGCCCCGCTATCTGCTATCTGAAGCACCTGAACTGGGGTGGCGGAAATAAAGGGATAGCGAGGAAGGGGTAGAGGAAATCAAAGAGGTGAGCGATAGGGAGAAAGGAAAGGGCAGGTAAAAATAAAAAGAAATATGATTGATTGATTTATAGGAAGGGAAAGGCGCGGTAACTGCCTCACTTGTTTTACTATGGACGCCTCAACAGTGCCATAAGGGGGGTCTTTAACGTGCGCTGACATCGCACAGCACACGGATGCCATTTCGTTTCACCTCCATCGAAACGCAGCCGCCAAGGTCAGGTTCGAACCCGGGAACTCCGGAACAGTAGACGGGCGTCTTACCACTGCACCACCCGGGCGGGGCAAGCGATTCGTGGGCTAGAGCCCAAAAAAGTAAGGGAGATGTGGAAGAGGGTGCAAAAGAAAGTAGAATGTGTAACGCCTGGCCAGCATATAGTTGCGGATAGCCTGTTCGTTGGTTGGTTGGTTCATAGGAAGGGAAAGGTGCAGTATCTGTCACACTTGCTCTGTGGACACCTGAACCGCGCCGTAAGGGAAGGGATGAAGGTGGGAGTGAAAGTGGATAGAGAGGAAGGGGAGCCGTAGTGGAGGGCTACGGAGTAATTTCGACCACCTGGGGATCTTTAACGTGCGCTGACATCGCACAGCACACGGACGCCACTTCGTTTCGCCTCCATCGAAACGCAGCCGCCGTGGTCGGGTTCGAACCCGGTTGAGAATCACTGATGACGATTTTGGTATTAGCATCGGCTAGCGCTAGCGCAATGGCAGCCTCCTCAGCTGCGGTGACTGTTTCTGCAATACGAATACTGCAGTCTGTGTGCACCATGCCGAGAGACAGGAAGTCGATTCGAGAAATGCTTCAGCGGACTGCGCCGCCTCTGGGCGCGGCAGATGCTAGTCGGAACAGCCCGCTTTCTTCGACTCTTCTGTTTTCTTTTCGCGGAGCCACCGCCCGGGTAAAGCCAAATACGCCGTCCGGAGGTTACGTATACCATCCCTCGAAGCCAGCGATGGTGGCGATAGCTCTCGCCGCTCACCGCAGCTGGTACACAGCCTCCGCGATGGTTAGAACCACCAAACACACTTGCCGGAGAAAGTGTGACAGATACGGTGCCTTTCCTTTCCTGCAACCCAATTATAATTATACGTAGCACTGCAACGAACGTCGATATGGCCAAAATAGGAGATGAATGTTATACTTTCGCCATTCTCCTCTTAAGTGACCCAATTTTTTTCGTTATTGAGTTAAACCTATATTTTTTCGACGCATCCATCCCTGCATCGTTTTCAGTTTATGCATAAAATCATATAAAAAAACACTCGCGCTTCCGCATGTGGTACAGGTAACTACCACACCCGTCACTGTGTCCTCTTGGACTGTACAGTAAATTAACTGAGTTTACGCGATAGATTTTGAGGTTCCGACACAGAGCACTCTATGTTTCGCTAAGTATTTGGCGTGCTTATAGCGGTGATTCCATTATTGTGGCGAGTCTCATTGGGTTAACAAAAAAAAAATAACGTTACATTTAGCTGATTGCGCAGGATATTTACATAGCACATCCGAAAAAGAAAAAAGCGTTCATACAACTCGAAAATAAAAAGGAGGACATTGCAATATAAATACATACATTTAGCAAAAATGTGGAAAAAAATGTAGAGGGTTTAATTCAGCTAATCAAGTAATAAAGAGCAGCAGCACGTTTTAACAAGATTGTGTTTGCTGTGTCTCAATTACTAAACGTTATTTTTCTGTGTTAATCAGGCGATCATGCTTCCAGACCCCGATTGCATTTGTTTCACAGATCCGATCTTCTTAAAGTACTGTATTTATTAGCAATTGCGTTGGATACGAATCACACTGTACGAGAGCCTATGCCTTGCTGCTGCACATGGTATACATCGCGCGCTCCTAGTTGAACGCAACCAACGTTCCGTCGATCGCATCGAAGTTCAACGGCTTTCTATAACTGGTTTATAGAAAAGGAAATGCGCAGGATACGTCACCCTTGTTTAACACCTGAAATCCCTCGGAAAGGTCAAAGGTCAAATTGGGTTGAGAGAGAATGCGGGTTGTAGTGCTGCAGCACTAGAAATTAGGGGCACGATCAAGCTAAGCCCTGGTTAACTATAAATGATAACGCTGTTATCACAGCCTTTTCATTTTTCTGAGGTTTGATATTTTTTATTGGTTGCTTTTACAGGAAAATATTAATAGGAATAATAAATGGTCCATAGGAAGGGAAAGGCGCAGTATCTATCACACTTGCTCTGTGGACACCCGAACCCCGCCGTAAGGAAAGGGAAGAAGGTGCGAGTAAAAGTGGAAAGAGAAAAAGGGAGCCGTAATGGAGGACTACGGAGTAATTTCGATCACCTGGGGATCTTTAACGTGCGTTGACATCGCACAGCACACGGACGCCACTTTGTTTCGCCTCAATCGAAACGCAGCTGCCGTGGTCGGGTTTGAACCCGGGAACTCCGGCGCCATATAGTCGGCCGCCTTATCACTGCACGGGCTCTCCGTGACAGCTCGGAACGCGTGCTAACGTACCTCGCATATGATCCGTATTTTTCAGCGCCAGGCTTTCACAATTCGCCTCGGATATTCACCCATTTCTGCGAGCAAGCCCGTGAAGGTGTAAGGATTCACTTGGCACCTTATTTGCCTTCATCCGACCGACCGCCTCTTGACTAAGACCTCATCTTTAACCCGCCACGAAGGAACCGGACTAAGCCTAACGCTCGGCGTATCACCGCTTTCTCACGCCACCCCTGCGCCCGCTGAGCCATCACCGCAGCTGCTGTAGCCTCGAAGCCGTCGACATGGAGAACCAAGTCGACGGTACGCCCATCACTCCAGAAGAATTTGACAACGACCTCTGCTGGACCCAAATTGTTTAGGTCTAGAGTTTGGCCTGCCCTACGCTAGCGGCCCCCTGAAGTCCGCCATAGCGCCCCCGCCATCACTGAAGACTCCCATATTACGCCACCACGTCCTCCTTCCTCGACTTCCACAAGAAGATCGTGTTCCGACCTCCGCACCACTACCAATGGGGCTTTCCTGACCTCACTTTGTGCCACCGCCAAAGCTGACTATGCCACCGCCCGTGCCAAGGATCGCGTCGGTATAAACCCATACAATAACTCATTCACTGTCAGTTCACCCTCAGACCAACGCATCCGGTTATGTCCGAACCTCTGTGTTGCGTCTCGCAACCAATTCGTACGTCCTGCGCGCTTATGTTGCCGCACCTGACAACGCTCTCCGCGGCGTAATATACAACGCCGTGGACAAACACAGCCAAGAGGAGATCATGGCAGACCTTCAAGCCATGAACTTAGCAGCACCTACGCCATTGCCGATGTAAGACAGACGGGACGTATACGCGGTCCATCCTGATCACCTTCGTCGGCATGAAGGAACTACTCAGCACCGTGGTATTCAGCTGCGGCCTTTTTATCTGCGACCCTTTTCGCCGCAAGGCCGAAGCCTGCACAAATTGTTGGAGCCACGGCCATCGCTCCGACGTATGTATCCAGCCCAGATCCGGACGCTGCACTGGCTGCGGAGCCGTGCACGAGATTCGGGAGCCCCCCAACAGCACACCTAACTGAATCTTGTGCCAAGGCACACATGTCACGGACGGGATCCCGCCCGTGTGGACATTGCTCCGCGTGGACCGGTCCCTTTCCAACAAACTCCAGCCTTAAGTCAATATCATCCACTCCACCGCAATCAAAACCTTCCACCGAAGACTCCCGCCCATCTAGACCCCGTCAGCGTCCAACTCCCGGACCCGCCAAAAACGCAGCCCCGCCGCCGCCGGTCTCTTTGCCGCCACTACCGAGCCAATACACCCCATCGAGTTCTTGTCAGGGGAGCCGGCCTTTGCAGCCTCCCACCCCCGACCCCGAAAAAGAAGAGCTCAAAGCTCAGGTCGCTGCCCAAAACCGGGTGATTGTCCTGCTAAAACAACAGCTGCAGGTGTTGTTAGCGCACACCCAACTCCCCACCCCTTCCCCACAATGCCCCCCACCACCTGTCACTCAAACACCCCGCCGCACATTCTCGCCCCCATGTCCGTCTCGAATGCTTCATCCCGCGCCACCTCCTCTTCACGAAACCCTCCACAAAAGAGGCGACCTACCAACGAGCCCACATCTACCGCGGAGGTGGAGGCCGTCATCCGCCACACAGCATCGTTTCTTGATGCCTATGAAACGCCTCACGGCCGCAATTTCTGCCCTGCGTACCGACACGCAGAAATGGATGGAACAAATTAACGAACGCGTAGACAGAATTGAGGCCCGCCAAAGTGCTCACGAAGCCGAACTTGTCCAGACGACCCTCATGGTGTCATCCCTCCTCCCCTCCTCCTCATCTCCCAATCCCCCTGCACCAGCAGGGGCACCCAGGCCTCGTGATGGCCAGACACTCCTCACGCCTTAATTTCTGGCAGTGGAACTGCCGTGGTTTCCGCGGAAAGCGGAACGCGCTGCTTCTCCACCTCCAGAACATCCCTCCCTCCGACCTCCCCGCTTTAATGGGGGCGCTGTTAGCGCGAAGCGAGAGGACGCACAGCGCATCGGCTCTGCCAAAATTTTGGTTGGAGCTAGGAAATTTCGACCGCAACCCCATATAACCAGCTGCGACTGTCTGCGTGAAGTTGCCAGCTACCTGTGGAAACCACACGCACACAGGTGGGACTATTTAAGACTTTCGTTGGGCCGATCTTCACTTGCGTATCGTGGCGGCGACGCTAGGCCTAACGGCTGCGCCGCAGACCGGCCGTGAGTGAGTCGTCCAACCGCGGCAAGATGGCTTCACAACATCAACACGTGGCTACGACTAGGGCACCTTGTCCTGGGCCAAGATTTCGGCAGCTTCGCCTGATAGCCCAGATTCTGCGCCCACGAGAACGCGAGGCTATTCAAGTTGGACGAACGCCGCTCCCGCAAGCGGAACGCCAACTCCAAGAAGGCGGACGCAGCCAGTGGTAAGACGCCCGACTACTGTGCCGGAGTTCCCGGGATCGAATCCCGGCCTCGGCGGCTGCGTTTCGATGGAGGCGAAACGAAGTGGCGTCCGTGTGCTGTGCGATGTCAGCGCACGTTAAAGATCCCCAGGTGGTCGAAATTACTCCGTAGCCCTCCACTACGGCCCCCCTTTCTCTCTATCCACTTTCACTCCAACCTTCATTCCTTCCCTTACGGCGCGGTTCAGGTGTCCACAGAGCAAGTGTGACAGATAGTGCGCCTTTCCCTTCCTATGAACCAACCAACCAACCAAAGTTGGCTGGCTCCTCAACACAGCAAGACGCTGCTGCGCGCGCTGCAGCACTTTACGGGCGGGCCCTCACGTAAGACCGGACCCGTTTGGAAACCAAAGCCGCTTCCGCGGTCTCACCCCGAAGACGTAGTTATCCTGAAGCCCCGGGTGACCGTCGCTCTCAAGGATGTGTACCAACATGGCGAGCTGGGAGCAGCGTTCGCGGCCTACCTGGGCACCCAGGCCGCAGAATCACTCAGCCTGTTCCCCACGTGGGAGCAAAATCTCGTCATCGCAGGCACCCGACAACCGCACGTCTCGGACAAGCTTCTGCGAAATTTCGAAATTGACTCACCAAAGGGTCGGCTTCCAATGTACGGCCAGCTGAAACTCATTGGTGATGTGTGTCGCGGCGTCATCACCGTAGCCAACTACGAGACCAGTGAGTCACTACAAAACAAGATCCAGTGGCGTGCTGGAGAGCTTGCCGATATCCGCAAGCTTGGAAACTCAAACGTCGCGGCGCTCACTTTCGTGGGCAAAGTGGTGCCGCGATTTATTAACGCGGTAGCGTTAAGGAGCTCGTGTCGCAGAAAAGCCGGTGTCGTCGGCGTCCAGTGAGCGATAAATCCCGGCATGCACTTCATAAATAAACGTGCACTTCATAAATAAAAAGCGCGGGATCGAATCCCGGCCTCGGCGGCAGCTTTTCGATGGAGGCGAAAAGCAAGGCGCCCGTGTGCTGTGCGATGTCAGTGCACGTTAAAGAACCCCAGGTGGTCGAAATTTCCGGAGTCCTCCACTACGGCGTCTCTCATAGCCTGAGTTGCTTTGGGACGTTAAACCCCACAAACCAAACCAAACCAAATCATAAATAAAAAGCAAGTTCCAAGATGGGCTGGGTGGGAATCGAACCAGGGTCTGCGGAGTGCGAGACGGAGACGCTACCACTCAGCCATGAGTTTTCTTTCTTTATTTCCGAGGTATACATGAACAACAAATTGTCACACTTAATAAAACACTTCAGCTGCTCTTGAGCTGACGCGTGTGAGGTTAAAATTTCTTCAATTTTACCAGGTCATCCAGAACTTCTGCCCACTGTGGTGGGTCCGGGAGCGCGCAGATACATTCCCGTAGATAAACAGCACTTTCAACAAAATTTTCACGTACACTGCAAATGTTAATATCTTCATTCGATGCTTGAAAGTGGTACAAAAGCGCTTCTAGTGAATGTCACGAGTTCGATGCTTGAAAGCGGTACAAAAGCGCTTCTAGTGAATGCGGTGTTGCCTTAGAAACATGCTGTAGAACGTTATACTGCAGTGTATATCGGTAATTATGAGCATGTTACTTACAGAAGTCGCAGTTACACGAGTAGCGAAGTACGTTTCCGCTACATTTCTTCTGCGCTCTGCGCACATGCAGAGCCATCTTGCGGCAAACACAGAAGAACCCCTCCTCGCAATGTGCGGCGCTGCCCCGACACGTGGCGCGCCACTCGCCCTTGACGTTTCGCTGTGCACCCTCACAGGTTGTAGAATCAAGCGTCTTTCCTTTCTTTAGATCACTATCTTCGCTCACCCGCTTCTCCCCTTCGGGCCGCGCGGGTACCGGTGCGAGGATGCCCCAATACCCTTGCGTTTAGGAAGTTTTCTCGACGAGGTGCAATAACGCTATCGCGTTCCACTCTTGAAGGCGAAGCTTAAGCATCCTCCAAATTTTCATTACAATTCTGAAGGGACCTTTGTGCGTGCCTACAAGAGAACTGTCCTGGCCTGCGTGCGGTGCGGCACTGTGGGCCACCGCGCAAAAGTGTGGCCTGTGTGGCCAAACAGTGCCTGTTGCCGACGGGGTCAAGGCACCTCACGAATGCACTCCGTCCTGTGCAGTCTGTGGATAAGCCCACCCTACCAGCTCCCGCGACTGCACAGGAAAATTCCGCCAGCTCAAGGTTCCCGGCCCCAAGGCCAAACGCCGTGAGCCCTCAGCAAACCAGCACCCTGGTAAACAGCCAAGGCATCTAGCTTCAGGTGGCAATGGCGGAACGCCGCCTGGTGCTCCCGCCACCGACCTGAAAACGCCGCCTGGGAAGAAGAAGGCGTCTCCACCGCCACCGCCCAGCGGCACGGACACCCACCACTTCCCAGCCCTCAAGATGGACGGCGCTGCCGGCGCCCGGGCATCAGCGCCCCAACATGGCAAACAACAGGTGAGCAACTAGGCTGGGATCATCTCCTCTCCTCCCCAACCCCCCTCATCTCCACTCACCGTCTCCGCACTCGATGCGGAATACAAAAACAGATTGACGTCCTCCGGGCACAGTATGAAATTTGCTGAACAAAATTCAAAATTTAGAGTCAAAATTCGCGTCCGCCGCTCCGAGCCCGCCGAACTCGGTCGCAATGGAGAGCGACGCGGAGCTGTCGCCTGCCCTCGTGACAGCGATCTCCGCGATGGAGGGGCGCTCATCCTCCAAAGTGCGATCTATGATCGAGACCGCTACGGACCAGATCCTCACCAAGGTCATAAGTGCGATACCCGCGGAGGTCCCAAACGCATCTCGGATCATCCCCGCCTCCTCCGTCGGTCGGGGCCCATTAGGGACGTATCCCGTCCTGCAAAATTCAACCGTCGGATCATTGATTCAGACAATGAGGACAGCTGCCCCGCTCCTTTCACCACCCCCGTGGTACCGCAGATAGCTGGTTCTGGGGCGGCCACTCCCTCATCCTCCGAAAAAATGTTTAATCATGGCGAGACACCTTAATCAAAGGCGTTCTCCCACCTCCAATTCGGCCTTCTCGAATTTAATATCACAATACACTGTGGAACTGTAGAGGCTTTAAGGACCGCAATAAGCGGGCCAATTTCCGCCTCTACCTTGAAATCTTCGAGTCTGTACCAGCCGTGGTTGTCCTCCAGGAGCCAGAACTGGGCGCGACACTTTCAAATTACACGACGTTCCAACAGTATCCCGCATCTTGTATTCTCGTACACAAAGCATGCATAGCCAACGTAATGGATCTCGATCTCCAAATAGATTATTCCTATGTAATAGTGACCATCCTACCACTCCGCCGCAGGGACCTGCCATTGCATATACTCAACGTGTACTGCTCTCCCAAACTCAAGCGAGTGACATTCGCGGACCTCTTCAGCCGCGCGCTAAGAGTAGCGGGTCGCTATCCTCTCCTGATCGTGGGGGACTTTAATGCACCCAGTCAGCTGTGGGGGTATCGCAATGAGGAGTCGCACGGACGTAAGTTGGCGGAACTTGCGTCCACGTTGGGCCTCACCCTCCAGACTGACCCCGTCCACCCAAGACTGTTAGGAAACTCCGTGACACGGGATACGTGTCCGGACTTAACCTTCACTCGCAACATAAAACACACAGACTGGCTCAACACCGAGGAAACCCTCGGTAGTGACCACTGCATCCTTAAAAATACACTCACGCCCGCTCAAACGTCCCACAACACAAGCACATATCCAAGATTGGACATAATTTAGGCAAACGTTTGACTCGCTTGATAACACATCCATTTCCGAGCAGGGCTACTCAGCATGGTCTCAACAGCTGCCGACACACCTTAGCTCGCATGAAACACAGATCCAGCTTTCAAAGGCGGTCACGGACGTGAATAACTACCTTCTACACCCCTGGGAAGCCCGTCGCCGCCTCGTCCGCCGTTGGCGACGCCAGAAACACAACCGCAAGCTTAAAGCTCGAATTGCTGAGCTCACCCAGAAAGCGTCTGAGTACGCTGCCCAACTCGCCGACTCCAACTGGGTGGATAGATGTAACACGGCCGCGCGACAAATGTCCAGCCGAAACACATGGCGCCTCTTTCGAGCCCTCATCGACCCAACCCAAACATGAACCGAAACACAGAAACATTTGCAGAGAGCCATGCATGCTTTCTCTGGCAACACGACTCAACTGGCACAGAAACTCAGGGACCAGTATGTGTGTACAGTGTTACGACCGTGCATCATCCGCACTTGTTCGCTCTATTGTTCGCCTGTGGGCATGGATAAGTGCTGTGGATATGTGCTGTTGGTACAAGGGCGCTAAGTGAGCCTGTTTCCAGGAATCCTTTTGTGTAAGCCTGTTTTGCTTTGTGGAGACCCTGCAAATGCCAAATTGGCCCTGTCAAGGGAACGTCTAGAAAAATACAAAGAAATGTCCCCCTGCGGGAAATAGCCGGAAGTGCTTTCGTTCAATTGTTCACCCTTCCCGTCGAGAAGCGCTATCGTCCAGTGAGGAATGCCTACTGTCCAAAGGAGACGACAGAGTGACACGTCCGCTGACGTACAGGACAAGAAAGGAGCAAGGTGATTACGGCCATTGGAGGATTTCCCGGGAATGCAGGAAAGATTTGCAATTGTTGGAAAGGGACAATGCTGGGAGCAGTATGCGGCGCGCACATGCACTTGGGTTTCTGAGAAGGAAATCCACTTACCGGAAACAGCATATCGAATCTTTGCTGAAGAATAGAAATGTACCTCCTCGCCGTTCCCAAGCTCTTCCCGCCAACAAGTGACCACGCCCAACGAAACAATGCCGGACCAGTCAGTGCATCAGACCATCAGTGCAGTGATGTGTTCGATTGGATGCCGATATCTGAGGGGCGTGCCCTGGAACTGGTTGGTCAGCACCTTCAGAGAGGGGCTGGACATAGGGGGTTTTAAGGACATTGCAGAGCACGAAAAGACGCTCTGAGCCCTGGGTAAACGGCTCATCCAGAAGCTTCTCGCTATGAACTCTTAACGCTTGTCATTTTGCCGATGTACCCTTCTTTTTCATGTAAATAATCATGTAAATAAGATTTCTCAAAGTGCCATTAAACCTGCTTGTATATATTTTACCAACTTCGAAGATTCAATCCTTCATCAACCCCGGAGTCTCTGCACGCTACCAAGTGAAGGCCGGGTCGACTTAGTCCCAGCGTCACGACAACAGCCCAAGACCCTCGTGGACCAGCACACTCTTATGCAGGCAGAGAGAACACAGAGCTGGATCAACGTTTCCAGCTCCTTGATCTGCGGGCGGCTCTTGCCAAAATGAAACGGGACACTGCCGCGGGAAGGGATAAGGTCACCGTCAAGCTATTGGCGAACCTGCCCGACTCGACATACCAGTCCCTCCTCGACTACATCAATGCAATTTGGCGCGGGGACACCCCCCTACCAAGCGACTGGAAAATGGCTCTGGTAACCTTTATTCCTAAATCAGGCAAACCAATTGACACAGATAACCTCCGCCCCATCTCTCTCACCTCATGTGTGGGCAAACTAATGGAGACGATGGTGCGGGGCCGGCTCTCTGAATATCTTGAAGAAAAAATTACCGACAATTACGTTACTTCCTAATGCGAAATTTGAGCGCAGCAAATAAGCTGTTTCACCTTTTCGATAGATTGAGGCAAAGAAATCGAGCAACACGTGTATGCGCTATCACAGTTTTTTTTTATTTTTCACACGTATTCCTTTAACAAAGACTCCCTTCTCGGCGGCGGCGATGAGCTTCTGCTTCAGCCTGGCTTACACCTGGTTGCTCTCGACGGTGGCGATGAGCCTCCGCTTAAGCGGGGTCTTCTCGACGGCGGCGATGAGCTTCTGCTTCAGACTCGCTTACTGCTCTGGATTCTAGCGGCGACGGCGCCGGGCCTCTGCTCTGGCAGCTCGTTTAGCAGCAGCAGCAGCAGCAGCAGCAGCAGCAGCAGCAGCAGCAGCAGCAGCAGCAGCAGCAGCAGCAGCAGCAGCAGCAGCAGCAGCAGCAGCAGCAGCAGCAGCAGCAGCAGCAGCAGCAGCAGCAGCAGCAGCAGCAGCAGCAGCAGCAGCAGCAGCAGCAGCAGCAGCAGCAGCAGCAGCAGCAGCAGCAGCAGCAGCAGCAGCAGCAGCAGCAGCAGCAGCAGCAGCAGCAGCAGCAGCAGCAGCAGCAGCAGCAGCAGCAGCAGCAGCAGCAGCAGCAGCAGCAGCAGCAGCAGCAGCAGCAGCAGCAGCAGCAGCAGCAGCAGCAGCAGCAGCAGCAGCAGCAGCAGCAGCAGCAGCAGCAGCAGCAGCAGCAGCAGCAGCAGCAGCAGCAGCAGCAGCAGCAGCAGCAGCAGCAGCAGCAGCAGCAGCAGCAGCAGCAGCAGCAGCAGCAGCAGCAGCAGCAGCAGCAGCAGCAGCAGCAGCAGCAGCAGCAGCAGCAGCAGCAGCAGCAGCAGCAGCAGCAGCAGCAGCAGCAGCAGCAGCAGCAGCAGCAGCAGCAGCAGCAGCAGCAGCAGCAGCAGCAGCAGCAGCAGCAGCAGCAGCAGCAGCAGCAGCAGCAGCAGCAGCAGCAGCAGCAGCAGCAGCAGCAGCAGCAGCAGCAGCAGCAGCAGCAGCAGCAGCAGCAGCAGCAGCAGCAGCAGCAGCAGCAGCAGCAGCAGCAGCAGCAGCAGCAGCAGCAGCAGCAGCAGCAGCAGCAGCAGCAGCAGCAGCAGCAGCAGCAGCAGCAGCAGCAGCAGCAGCAGCAGCAGCAGCAGCAGCAGCAGCAGCAGCAGCAGCAGCAGCAGCAGCAGCAGCAGCAGCAGCAGCAGCAGCAGCAGCAGCAGCAGCAGCAGCAGCAGCAGCAGCAGCAGCAGCAGCAGCAGCAGCAGCAGCAGCAGCAGCAGCAGCAGCAGCAGCAGCAGCAGCAGCAGCAGCAGCAGCAGCAGCAGCAGCAGCAGCAGCAGCAGCAGCAGCAGCAGCAGCAGCAGCAGCAGCAGCAGCAGCAGCAGCAGCAGCAGCAGCAGCAGCAGCAGCAGCAGCAGCAGCAGCAGCAGCAGCAGCAGCAGCAGCAGCAGCAGCAGCAGCAGCAGCAGCAGCAGCAGCAGCAGCAGCAGCAGCAGCAGCAGCAGCAGCAGCAGCAGCAGCAGCAGCAGCAGCAGCAGCAGCAGCAGCAGCAGCAGCAGCAGCAGCAGCAGCAGCAGCAGCAGCAGCAGCAGCAGCAGCAGCAGCAGCAGCAGCAGCAGCAGCAGCAGCAGCAGCAGCAGCAGCAGCAGCAGCAGCAGCAGCAGCAGCAGCAGCAGCAGCAGCAGCAGCAGCAGCAGCAGCAGCAGCAGCAGCAGCAGCAGCAGCAGCAGCAGCAGCAGCAGCAGCAGCAGCAGCAGCAGCAGCAGCAGCAGCAGCAGCAGCAGCAGCAGCAGCAGCAGCAGCAGCAGCAGCAGCAGCAGCAGCAGCAGCAGCAGCAGCAGCAGCAGCAGCAGCAGCAGCAGCAGCAGCAGCAGCAGCAGCAGCAGCAGCAGCAGCAGCAGCAGCAGCAGCAGCAGCAGCAGCAGCAGCAGCAGCAGCAGCAGCAGCAGCAGCAGCAGCAGCAGCAGCAGCAGCAGCAGCAGCAGCAGCAGCAGCAGCAGCAGCAGCAGCAGCAGCAGCAGCAGCAGCAGCAGCAGCAGCAGCAGCAGCAGCAGCAGCAGCAGCAGCAGCAGCAGCAGCAGCAGCAGCAGCAGCAGCAGCAGCAGCAGCAGCAGCAGCAGCAGCAGCAGCAGCAGCAGCAGCAGCAGCAGCAGCAGCAGCAGCAGCAGCAGCAGCAGCAGCAGCAGCAGCAGCAGCAGCAGCAGCAGCAGCAGCAGCAGCAGCAGCAGCAGCAGCAGCAGCAGCAGCAGCAGCAGCAGCAGCAGCAGCAGCAGCAGCAGCAGCAGCAGCAGCAGCAGCAGCAGCAGCAGCAGCAGCAGCAGCAGCAGCAGCAGCAGCAGCAGCAGCAGCAGCAGCAGCAGCAGCAGCAGCAGCAGCAGCAGCAGCAGCAGCAGCAGCAGCAGCAGCAGCAGCAGCAGCAGCAGCAGCAGCAGCAGCAGCAGCAGCAGCAGCAGCAGCAGCAGCAGCAGCAGCAGCAGCAGCAGCAGCAGCAGCAGCAGCAGCAGCAGCAGCAGCAGCAGCAGCAGCAGCAGCAGCAGCAGCAGCAGCAGCAGCAGCAGCAGCAGCAGCAGCAGCAGCAGCAGCAGCAGCAGCAGCAGCAGCAGCAGCAGCAGCAGCAGCAGCAGCAGCAGCAGCAGCAGCAGCAGCAGCAGCAGCAGCAGCAGCGCGCGCGCCGCCGCCGCCGCCGCCGCCGCCGCCGCCGCCTGGCTCTCTGATTGCCACCGCACAAATTGGAGGAGGAGCGAAGAAAGGAACTAAGTTCGAGCCGGTGCTTTGACAACCGGAGACTCGCAGGAAGAGGGGGGAGGGGGGCGGCGTGCACACCCAGTGGCAAACGATGGGGGCAGAAGCGCGCGCAGCAAGCGGACAACGCGATAAAGGGAGGAGGGAAGAGATAGCAGCGACTGACTGATGCTGCTGACGCCGATAGTGAGTCAACCCCAGCTGCGGAGTTGGTTTCAGGGACAACGCCACCGATGCCGACGCAAACAATATGATACCCTCGCTTCCGCAGCGCCAAGAACCAGGTCTAGCCGTGGGAAGGTGGTCACGTATTCGTCGACGTGCCGGGGCCTACGTGAAATAACCGGCGCGTCGGCAACTGAAGAGCCTAGCGCTGGGGGGATGAAAGGGGGGCGGAGCTGGTTACGAGGCCGACGCCGACGCGAAACCCAGGAACGGACGCCAAAGAGCTGCGCTCTAAAACATGTATTCGCGGACACCATGTTCGGATTCCACCCACACAGATCCGCTCAAGATGTCCTCCTGCTACTCAGTTGGGAAGTCCTTCACCCACTCGAATGCCCCCATAATGACCAGGTAGTACTCGCCTTAGATCTCAAAGGGGCATTTGATAACGTAACACACGAGATCATACTCACTAACCTAAGCCAGACCGACTGTTGCCTCACCACATTCCAATACATAAAGCAATTTCTCACGGATCGTCAATACTACATTCGCATCCAAGATATTGAGCATGGTCCTTACCTACTCGGTATGCGGGGAACGCCCCAAGGCGCGGTACTTTCCCCGCCGCTCTTCAATTTGGCTATGATGCACCTGCCTGCCCAGCACGATGGTGTCACTGGTGTGCAGCACGCCTTCTATGCCGATGACATCACCCAGTGGGCCACTCATGGCAGCATAGGGGACATTGAAACCAGCCTGCAAACAGCGGCGACGATAGTAGATCGCTACGACCGCCGCTGTGGTATTCAGTGTTCACCACAAAAATCGGAATTTGTGCACCTCCGCCCCTTGCCAAAGCGCACAACGCAAATCACTCTGTCTTTAGACAGTGGTCCCATACACGAAGTTGACGAGATACGGGTACTTAGACTTTACATTCACAAACAAAGACGGTCAGACACAACATTGGCCAAACTCCGTAAGGTGGGGGATCAGGTGGGCCGCATGGTCCACCGGGTTTCAAACAAACGTGGGGGGTCACGAAGTAAAGATGCCTTGCGGCTGGAAAACGCCTTCATGACCAGTCGGATTCTCTATTCGACAGCTTATCTCTACCTACGGAAACAAAAGGAGGATGCCCTTGAGGTCCATCCATCGCAAAATTATTAAGCGTGCCCTAGACCTCCCCATCACTACTTCAAACAGCCGTCTTATGGCCCTTGGGGTGGTGAATACTTTCCAGGAGCTCCGGGAGGCGCACCTTACAGATCAGTACACGCGTTTATCGCAAACGGAGTCGGGTCGTCGCCTTCTTGCTCGACTCCATATCGAACACACCACTCTCATGGAAGACAAGTTTCGCATCCCAGAACTGTGGAGACGCACCCTCTGTGTGCGACCTCTTCCAGCCAATATGTTACACGAAGAACATAATGGTCGGCACCTGGCACGAGCGGAAGCCCTAGCCCGACATTATGGCAACAAAACAGGTGTATACTACGTGGACGCCTCCGGCCCTCACCATGGCGGATGGTACACGGCCGCTGTAGTTCACAACAGCAAAACGGTTAACGGTCTCACCTTCAAAGCCCACAGTACAACACACGCAGAAGAGGTGGCGATTGCTCTCGCGGCCTCACACTAAGATCCAAAATACATAATTACACCTACTCGAGATGAGCCTGTCGGAACGTCAGACAAGGCTGGACTCCCTTATAGCCTATCAAATCTACTCAAATTGCATACGGGATACGGACCCCGCACTCCGTTACCTTATATGGGCCCCTGCTCATCAGGGTGTGGCAGGAAACGAGGCAGCAGACGCAGCCGCCCGCGTGCTCTTTCACCGGGCTGTTTTCTCCTCCCCACCCTATCAGGAACCCGATTTTAATCCAGCCTATACCTTCAAAGATATCACGATGCACTATCAGAATTGTCATCGCCTTTACCCCAGCCCATGTAAAGGCCTCAAAAAGGCGGATGAGCGACTCCTTCTCCGCCTTTTCACCAATACATTGCTGTGCCCGGCAGCAATAAAGCATTTTGACCCCTCCTTTAGTGGCAACTGCCCACACTGTGGAGCGGTGTCTTCTGACATCTATCACATGTAGTGGGCCTGCCCCTCTAATCCAGCTGTTCCCCCATCCCCAACCCAACCCGGGAGGACTGGGGGGCGATTCTGCTCGGCTGCCACGACTTACAGGCCAAACAAGCCTGAGTCGGGCGCGCCAGGGCGGCGGCAACCACCACTGGGGTCCCAAACTAGGGACCTCCACCTAGTGCTTGTAAGGACCGGTCCTGTATGGGCCGATCCGAACATACCTCCAGGCCCTTGTATAGGTAATAAATGTTCTTACCTCCACCACCACCACCACCCACTTTAATCGCCCTCCAAGAAACTTTCTCTCCAGTTAGCCCCGCCGGGGTGGTGCAGTGGTAAGATGCCCGATTACTGTGCCGGCGTACCCGGGTTCGAACCCGACCTCGGCGGCTACGTTTCGATGGAGGCGAAACGAAGTGGCGTCCGTGTGCTGTGGGATGTCAGCGGATGTTTAAGATCCCCAGGTGGTCGAAATTACTCCGTAGCCCTCCACTACGGCTCCTCTTTCTCTCTTTCCACTTTCACTCCCCCTTCCGTCCTTCCCTTATGGCGCGGTTAAGGTGTCCACAGAAAACAAAGACAGTTACCGCGTCTTTCCCTTCCTATAAATATCAATCTCCCCAGTTAAGGTGCGCGACTTCACTGCTTTCCACACCCCTTCGCATCCCCCCCCGAACATTGCCACTCTAGCATCCTCTCGACGTTCCACGCACCATTTCGTAGAACTTCAGTAGAGTTGTTGAGCTAGTTGGTATTATAGATTTAAGGACATAGTTTTTCAGCGCAAAAGCACGCGGCCAAAGGAAAGAAAAAGAAGACTATAGGGACGAACACAGCGCTGTGTTCGTCCCTGTAGTTTTCCTTCTTCTTCTTTCCTTTGGCCGCGTGCCTTTGCACTGAAAACTATGTCCCTAAATCTTTTCGTAGAACTCCTCCCCCGGCGGCGACAGGACGCCAGTCTTTTTTCTTTATGTCTACATCCCTCCTCGCCCACCTTCAGCTCCTTTCCTCCTCTTTCTAAGCAAAGCCCTTTCTCGCGCACATCGCAACGCGCTCCTCCTTCTTAGGGCATTCAAAGCACATTACATCAGCTGGGGTTACCCCAGGAACTGTAGGAAAAGTTTTGCGCTGTGAAAGTTAGTCCAGAACAAACAGTTATCCGTCCTTAAGGATTTTTCTGATCCTACCAACGCAACTAATCCGGACCTTTCCATCTGCAAAAACGTCTCGGACGCAGCGTGGACGGACACTTGGGTCTTTCTCAGCAGCGACCACTATATCCTGTCCATCCCTCTCTATCTTTCTACCCTATCCCCCCGCCAGCATCTGAACCAGGTAGTCGACTGAGATCGGTTCCGCCACTCACGGCAACATGCCCCCACCTCCATCTCAGACCTTTCTCAATGGACTGCCACCTTGCTCAAAGATATTTCATCCGCCACCTGTACCGTCCCTACCCCTCCTCACTCCTCCATGACTGACAGCCGCCTCCATCTATGGGGGGCGCATCATTCCCTGCACCACCGCTGGATTTCACAAAAACACAACCGCATACTACGATTCCGCCTTGTCCCCCCTGACTATGAAAATTCAGGAGTACGTCTCATATCTCACCATGCAGCAGTGGGGCCAGGCCTGCGACCGCATGGCCGGTAACCTCGGGCTGAGGGATACGTGGATGCTCCCACGTGTCCTTTGTACCCGTCGCATACCAAGGCCACGCAACGCAGGGATATGACGCGCCTCCTACAATCCTCACCACTATCCGGTTCCGATTTCCTTCTTGCACTCCGAGATCGCTATCTCTTCCCTTCCCCTCCGTCCTCCCTCCCTTCCTTCATCGGCACCCTTAATTCTGCGCTTGACGAAGATATCACTTTGGGGCAGGTTTGTGCGGCGCTTCATAAGCTCCGCACCACTTCAGCACCAGGAGCAGACCAAATTTCTAACAAGGCTCACCGTAACCTGGACAAATCCTCCCTAGAGGCCATTACGGACCTCTTTAACAAACTTTGGCACGAAGGCACTCTCCCTTCTTTGTGGACCCACGCTAAGGTAACCTTCATCCCCAGTCCGGCAAACCCATAGACATTCAAAATCTCAGTCCTATTTCCCTCACCTCTTGTCTCGGTAAGCTCTTTGAGCAAGTCGTTCTGGACCGCTTGCAGAGCTTCCTCGATGACAACCATCTTTTCCCCGATTCGATGTTCGGCTTTCGCCCATCGCTCTCTAATCAGAATGTCATGCTCTAGCTCTCCGCAGAGGTCCTTCATGTACGCTCTTCCCTCCAAGCGCACTCGCGCGATCATGACACTGGACTTGAAAGCATTTCACAATGTCTTCCATACCGCCATCCTAGACGCCCTTTCTATCCTTAACGTGGGTTCCTGGATCCATAGTTACATCAAGACTTTTCTTGCCCATCGCACGGCTATTTCATTCGACCCCCTCTCCTCTCCCGCTTTCCCTCTTGGAAATCGAGGTACCCCCCAGGGTTCAGTTCTCTCTCCCCTTCTCTTCAACATCATCCTTTTCCCTATGACACGTGCTCTAGCTACCATTCCTAACCTCTCCCATGCTTCTACGTTGATGATACCCTACCGGCAATCTTGGAAATATGGAAGCCGCTCTCCAGGTGAACGCGGACAAGGTCGCCGATTATGCTTGCATGGTCGGGCTAGCTTGTTCCCCGTCCAAGTCCTGCTCCTCCTGACTCGAGGCATAGTTCTAACCTCATCTCTTATCCTTAACGTCACTATCGACGGACATCCCATCCCTTTTGTCTCTTGCATCCGTATTCTCGGTCTTTCTCCAATCCAATGGCAAACACACTATTGTCCTTTTCCGCCTTACTACCACCGTCCAGCAGATGGTACGGCTGATCCGGCGGGTCGCTAACAGACACTGCGGCATACGCGAGCACGACCTCCATCGTATTGTGCAGGCCTTCGTGCTAGGCCGCCTTGTCTACTCCCTCCCCTGTATCTTTCTGTCTCGTGCCGAGGAAGACAAGGTCCCGCCAAACTTATAAGTCGGCTCCCGGGCTTCCCACTTCCACTTCTCGTCTGCTGGCGATGGGCATCCACAATACTCTTTCAGAACTTGTGGAGGCCCATGACGTGGAACAACTCGATCGTTTATCTCGCACCACCCCTGGCAGAGCCCTTACTTCCCTTCGCTTGAACCCTGTCTCCTCTGACTGTGTCACCCATCCCTTGCCCAGCTCCTTCTTCTTCATGCTGACTGTCAAGCCCCTTCCCAAGAACATGCACCCTGAGCATCATGCCGCTCGCCGATTTGCCCGCGCCTCCACCCTCTGGTGCCAGTACGGTACACGGTCTGACGCCGTGTATGTTGATGCGGCACCCTACCTCTCGCATCCCACATATGCCCTGCCCACTGTTTCCAATACTCGAACCCCCCTCTCCGTCGCCACTATCCCTGTTGCCACTTCCACTACCGCAGAGGAAGCAGCCATCGCCCTCGCCATTGCCAGCACACCGGCCCTTTCAATATTTAGCGACTCTAAGACTGCAGTCCGTAACTTTGCAAAGGGTAGAATATTTTCCTCTGCGCTCAATATTCTTAAGCACTCCTCGCCCCCTTTCCCATCCTATCCAACTCTTCTGGGCTCCAGCTCACGCGGGGCACCCTGGAAATGAGGCGGCAAATTCTATCGCTCGCGAGATGACCGACCGAGCAGGCCCCCTCCAACCCGGGATGGATACGCGTGACTCCCCCCTCACCTTCCCATGATGTGGTAGCAAACCTTCGTTATACCACATCACGTGGGAATGTAGAAATATCGATAGCTTTCGTAAAGACCAGAGTACCGAACAGTGGGAGAGCCGGCTCTCCATCGGCGATCTGCGTTGCCAACAAGGTCTGATTCAGCATGTCCAGCGAGCAGCGAAGCTCAGCGGAGCCCTGGAATAGAGGCACCGACCCTGTGAGAAGACGGAAGATGGACATCTGCTGCTACTAGCACAAGACCTTCCTAGAGAAATTAACGTATTTCCTATCCTATCCTATCCTCACCTTCCATGATATCACCCTCCACTACCGCAACTCTCTATTATCCCTCCCTCCCCCTCACAAGTTCCTATCTAAAATCGAACAGAAAATTGGCTTTGGCTTAGCTTGGTTAAGCCTGGTAATTGCGAAGCAATACGTGGGTTCTGCTATTGTACCGCTTGTTGTGATGCTCTGGTTATGCTTATGCTAGTATGGCTACGATGATACTCTTGGCTGTGCTACGTTTCTGCTATGTTTGGCATGGGTAAACACGCACAGACAAAAATGACGACATACACATGTTACACCCAATCAGAACGCCGCAAAAGTGGGACGCATTTTGTCCACACAGCATGAGCCATTAAAGGCTTTCGTCTTAAAACACCAAGAACTTAAACGTCACAGCCCGCCGGGACGGCGAATGAGCCGAGTCCTACTGTCTCGACCAAAGAATTAGCGCGCCGTGTGCACGTCACTCCCATTTGGCTGCGTTCCGGCGTTCCGAACTAGTAGTGCTGGAACGAGATGCTCATTCCACACTGTCGGCCAGAGTTATAACTTCCTCACTTGCTTCTGCCGTTGATTCTGCTGCCGAAGACGCTGAGCGTTTTTTTCGCCTGGCTGCATCTTGACCTCGTCGATTGAAAAGCCGTTCTTCTCGTTCCTCTTCTGTCTCCGTAGCTCGCTGATGCTTTCCCTTTGCAACCTGCCGAAGCGTATAGGCTGGAGGCAGCATCTCATGGGGTGGACGAGAAGAGCGGGAGTCAGGCCGCGGCCGTGGCTAGGCGCCGCGCAAGGCGACGGCGTGAGATGGGGCCCCGTTTTCACACAGATGGTATGACGTCACGCAGCGAGGTCACTCGAAAGGTCAAGCATGGCTATGCGGCCGCGGCATGGCACGGGTTGAGGTAGTAGCTAAAGTATTATTGCTTCGCAATAATACGTGGCGCCATTTACAGGCCCACACTTTCCTCTGCCCTGCACACCTTGCCCTTATTCACCCAGGTGCCTTCTCGCCCCAAATGCACGCTTTGCAGCTCTCCCCGAGCAGACTATGCTCACATTCTGTTCTCTTGTCCGGGTCGCTTTCCCCCTTCTCCTGGCAAATAAACAGCCCGCAGCTGTGGGAGGCTACTTTGGCCAGCTCGGAGCCGCATATTCAATAGCGGCTTACGACCTGGGCAGCGGAAGTCGCCGCCAGGCGTGACCTGGAGGCCACGACCAGCAGCCGGAAGGCCACCCACGGAATGGCGGCAACATAGTTTTTTTTTGGCTTTCACTGAATAAAGTTTTTACCACCACTACCTACCGCTGCACCATCACGGCGGCGGGACGATGCTGCTGTTAGAAGCTTTCTGTGGAGAACTAAACTGAGCTGAGGGGGTGAAAGGTAGAAATACAAAATTAAAAAAATAAAGAGGTGCCGGAGCTATGGAGGAGGAGGATAGACATTTAATAACTGAGGAAGTCAGGCAGGCAGGAGCTTCCGCGGTAGATGACCAGGAGCCCTTGAGCTCTGGTGACCTGAGTTGCACGCTAGATGGCCCACAGTTGGATCAGCGGGTACGAGCTGAGCATAGCGGCCTCCCACTGCTCGCAGGTGGAGAGCTGCAGATCCCACATATGGAGGTCTCGTGGGCATGTCCATAGTATATGATGTAAGTTGGCCCTCTGGTAGAATAAGTTACAGTAAGGAGTGTATAATGCAGAGAGAAAGAGAGAAACAACTTTTATTGTCAAAAGAGTGATCATTAAGACATGTTGGCCTGCCGTGGCCCGCAGGTGTTGGCGACGCTCTGGGCCCACGAGACAAGCGCCAGCTGCGTCTTCTTGTCTGAGCAGGTAAGAAGTTGGTCCCAGCTCTCCTCGGAGGGAGCTGGCAGTGTGGTACCAGGGGGTAGTCTTCCCCTAGATCTCCAAAGGGTTCGTGCCAATGTGGCCGTTATTACATAGTCGCCATTGGGGCAAATAGGGTCGTAGTCCCCGCCCGTAATCAGTGCCATCTGGAATAGCTGAGAATGGAATGTGTTTGAAGTTTACGCCGCATGGTGGCCTGCGCTCTGCCAATGTCACGATGGGGAGGGGGGAAGCGCCGCCTCGTCTCTCTGTGTAGGTTATTGATTTCGGCAAAAGTCAAGAGGGCCTCGGCGAAGGCCTCTGGATCCGCGGAGCCGCCCGGCCGGTTTGTTAGACCTCGGGCTAGTCGGCTGACCCCTTCGTCCCAGAGTTCCCCGCGTGGGCGGTTTTCCAGACTAAGTGGATTTTGTGATCGGGAGTGCGGCCGCGGAGTATGCGCGCGGCGGTTGGGCAGATAAGGTTTTTCGAATAATTTTGAATCGCACGTTTAGAGTCACTAAGGACTGTGTGCGTACGCGGGTCGGCTATGGCCAACGCGATTGCAGTTTCCTCCGCCGCGGTGTTAGAGGGAGCGGTAACCCTGGCAGCAGTAAAAAGTGTGGAGTGTGGCGCGGCTACGCATGCGACATAGACATTGTCACTTTGCCTCTCTACATCCATATAGCATGCGTGGTCGTCTGTAAGGTAAGTGGTGTCAAGTGTCTCGGCCTTGATTCGATGGCATGCGCCGTGACGCCCAACCAGCATATTCTTGGGAATGGGTTTAACCGTCGTGAGACGGCTGTAGACCCCTATAGACAAGCGTCATGTTTGCAAACAAAGGTGGCGCTGGGATCGGCAGCGACGTGGGGTGTAGGCAAAAACGCAGCCTGCCTACGCAGCGCCAAGCGACTCTGCCTTCGATACCAGTCCTCGTGCGAATATTCTGAAGCGTAAGATTCGCTTGCACTTAGAAATGGTTTCGATATGCCTGGAGAATTGTTCAGCACGTTTGGAGCACTAATTACTGCTGGAATTACCTGAAGAAGCGCTGCATTGGCTTCCTTCGCCGTGGCCTCAACTGAGCGCGGCTACGGCGGCTGTGTTATCTGATTACGTTAAATGAAAATGGGAAAGCACAAATTATAAAAAAAAGTAATAGTCAACACTGTTAAACTCCGGGCCTATTGCTAGCGCATGAAAGGAAGACAACGATATGAATGACTGGAAGTGTGTTTTTCATTTGACGACTATTTTGACGGGCCTTCCGCTGCTCCAAGCATTTTCACTTTAAAGAACAGTATTGTCGGTAACTATCGGGAACCAGACATTATATTTATAGCTCACTGTACCTGAAATTTAAGTGACAGAATTTCATCAAATAAGAAGAACTTCTTATAAGAAGAAGAAGAAGAATAAGAAGAAGTTCTTTGTAACATTCTTCTATAGACAACTGTTTTACGCTGGATGATAAAAAAAAGTTTCAAGCCTGTTTCATCGCATAGACGCGTGAAGGTCATTCACGGGTTAAAATACACATAAAGGCTTTTAAAAATGCTCTCATTTCTTCTCTTTGCTCTATAGGAGAGGTGCATGAGCGTAAATGCAATGTTTCCGTGATCACTTGCAGCGAAATGTAAGCAATTTGCTGATATTTTTTTTAATACACTTGGAACATTTTTATTCAGATACGCGTCATCATATTCTGCTTATTTTACCCCCCTTATAGCAGAATGCACTTTGGGACAGTAAACTCCATATACCATATTATATACCATACCTAAATACCCTGCTCGATCAGAGCTAGGTTGTAGGTGGACATTTAATTCGTTCGTCAGGTTCCTAATGACCTTCCAAAGAATATAATCTGCGTGACTTTGCCGGGATTCTAACGATGTTTACTCGCTTTCTAGGACCAGTGATGAAGAATCACTGTTTGCCTGTTTCACCTGTTTTAGCAATATCGCACTGAAGTAACCGCTCAGGGTAACTGCACTTACCTTCGCAGCAGCGTTTGCGTTCTTTTCTGTACGAACATACACGCGGGCAGTGCGCAAGGAGAGCAAGGTCACAGCGCGGTTTTCCTGCCTTCGATTAAGATCATATTTACGCACACGGAATATCACGTCAAATTGACTTGACAGTATTTGCAACAAAACATGCACAAGCTGCAGGCGTTTGCTATTGCGCTCTTCGTCGTGCATGCCAAAAACTCGTCACAGTACAGTCCGCCAGTAAAAAATATATAGGAATTCATCACTCTCCGAGATTCTGTTGGTCATTTTGCTTCCTTTCGCACCTGTTTGAGCTTTCATGTGCCCCCTTTTTTTCGGCGTTTCTGTTTTTTTTTATTGTCACCTGTTTTTGTTAATGCAGACGAGGGCTAAAAGACCTCGCACCGTGTTTATCATGGGCACGAGCGCATCTGTGTCGTGTGGTTGAAATCAAGCTCCTGATTGTTATTTGTGTGTTTTTTATGCGCTCGGATGATCTTGGGTCTCCCTCCAACAAGTGGATTTTAAGGCTGGCATTCTCTACAGTGATTAATTCCAATATTTGCTTGACTAGCTTGCTTTCCTGCGATGAATTTTATTGGGCCTGTGACCAACAGCACTTGTTATCTGAACGCTGCACGCAGATGACTTTGTGATATGTCTTTGTGATACGGCTTGGATGCTTAATAAAAATGCGAGGGTTTACCCGAATCAACCTCAGTTGAAAGGTTGCGCTTGTCCTGTTGCTTTTGTGTTCCTTCTTTGTGCTCGACCCTTTCAGGCCATCCTCAGAAACAACATCAGAACACATTTAACACTGCATTTTCATCCGTCTCTACTGAGCAAACCGAAGCCCCTTTTTTAAATTGCCACCTACTATTATCACAATCATGGAAGCGATAGCTTTAAGCAGCAGCGAAATTCTGTGGGTAACCAATAAAATTAAAATTTTTTGGTCACCTGAATAAATGATATCAACTGAAATATTTTAACTAAACTAATCTAGCCAGCACAGTAATTTGGCTCAGTGGTTTCGCAATCACTCTCAGAAGGCAGCATACCAGATGACTGATGTAGTCCCGCAGAGTCCAATTCACAAAACAGGTATTACCATTTCACTTCTTAATTATCTTCCCGTTACATTACCGTGCGGACCTTGCCATGGCCGGACTCGAGAGGCGGTGGCGGAGCGTCGCCGCCGCTCGAGTCCGCCCGTGATCATGTACTCCCAAATCATGCAAATCTTAGATTTTCGATAACTATTTCCATCCATCCCACAGTGGATATCGTAGGGCTCTTCCGGCAAAACGCAACTAGAATATTTTTTTCTGACATTCGCACCAACCTTGATATTAAGCTACAAACTGATGTCATTTTCGTTAAGACATTATATAAGACATACGACAAAGTGTACCATAAACGAATGCTTGAAAAACTTTCCCTCTTGAACCGACATCAAAATATCATCCCATGGATGAAAGAATTCCTCACGCATCGCTGACAATCTGTCGTCATCAACAACTATCCTTCCGAAACCCTTTTAGTCAGCCCTGATGTCCCGCAGAGCTCCATGTTCACCCCCTTGTCATTCCTCATATATTTTCACGTGGCGGTGACAAGGTCGATGACACAAATGAATAGTCGGTGATTGCACTGAAGAAACTCGATCTTTATTGGGGTGACTTGAGCCCGCCAAAGAACTAAGCAACTCTGCGGCGGCGATAGCAACAAACGTGCTCGTCGTTCATCGGACAAAGATTGCCCGTCGAACTCGTCAACGCTCAATTTAAAGGCTGCTCAGAACAATCTAGATAACGTCACAAACTGCTAGTTGCACAACCTGGAACATTGTAGAAACATACGCGTGTGATCGGAATCTTCGAGACAGATCTCGGCGCATCGTTCGCGACAAAGTGATAACGCGTCGTACCACGACAACGAGCATGAACAAACACGGGACACAGAATTGATAGCGCGGAAGAATAACAATGATAAGGCCGCATGCAAGCGGCCGTCGAACAGGAACAAATAAAAATTTAAACATTTCGCGGCATTACTCCCCCTCCCCCTTAAAACAACATAGCCTCGATGTTTCAAAATGCCATGAATTAACATAAACATTGCAAAGCAAACATGAATAGCCTATAGCGCGCATAATATGGCTTAAAGCGTACAACATGCACAATTTCTGGATGCACTCGGCACCGCTGCGATGCTGCCGCGCCGTCGGGAACGACCACGTAGTTCAATTGTCCTAGTCGGCGAAGCACCTTACAGGGGCCGATGTATCGGCGTACAAGCTTTTCGCTCAGTCCACGGCGGCGAATCGGCGTCCAAACCCAGACTTGATCTCCCGGCTTGTACTCAGCATCGCGTCGTCGTAAGTTGTAACGTCGGGCGTCGGTTATTTGCTGATCTTTAATGCGCATTTGGGCGAGTCTTCGGGCTTCCTCTGTACGTTGAAGGTAGGCGGCGATGTCCAGGTTATCCTCATCGGTTATGTGTGGAAGCATTGCGTCAAGCATCGTCGGCCCTCTGCCGTACACAAGGCTGAACGGGGTCGACCTGGTTGTCTCCTGGACGGCGGTATTATAACAGAAAATAACGTAGAGTAGAATGGCGTCCAATGTCTTGTGCTCGGCATCGACGTATATTGCAATCATAACCGCGATAGTTTTGTTAAGACGCTCCGTATGTCGATTTGTCTGGAGATGCTACGCAGTAGTTCGTCGATGACTTGTGTTACTGTATTCTAGGATGGCTTGCGTCAGCTCTGCCGTAAATACCGTTCCCCTGTCCGTGATGAGGACTTCTGAGGCGCCGTGTCGCAAGAATATTTGTTCGACAAAAGCTTTGCGACTTCTGCCACAGTACCATTGGGCAGTGCTTTTGCTTCGGCGTATCGGATAAGTTAGTCGGTGGCCACGATGATCCACTTGTTACCCACAGATGAACATGGAAAGGGGCCGAGAAGATCCATCCCAATTTGTTGAAAGGGCAGGGTTGTGGGCAGTATCGAGTTCAGTAGCCCAGCTAGCCTGATGGGTGGCGTCTTGAGTCGCTGGCACTCACAGCAGGTTTTTACGTAATGGGCAACGTCGGCAGGCAGTCGCGTCCAGTAGTACTTCTCCTGGATTCGATGCAACGTGCGCGCAAAACCGAGGTGCCCTGCTGTTGGTTCGTCGTGCAACGCATGAAGAATTTCCTGTCTGAGGTCTTCAGGCACGACAAGAAGCTGCGCTGTCCTGCTGGGAGCGAAGTTCTTTTTTACGATGACGTCATTGCTTAAGGCAAACGACTACAATTGATGCCTAACACAGCAGGAGGAGAAGCGGTCTTGCCTTCCAATTAATCTGCTAAGTCTTTCAGCTGAGGATCTGATCGCTGTTCTTGTACAAAGCTGCTGGCACTTACTGGTCCCAGGAAGGCATCGTCGTCATCGTCCTTCGGAAGAGTGTCGACTGGAGCGCGGGATAAGCAGTCTGCGTCTAATTGTTTGCGGCCGGACTTATATACTACTCTAACGTCAAATTCTTGAAGTCTTAGGCTCCATCGGGCAAGGCGGCCGGAGGGGTCTTTCAGTCCGGCACTCTTCTGGACGAGAACGGCTCCTAGACCCAAACTGCTTGCGTTGGTGTGAATTTCGGTCGTAGTGCTTTCATCAAAGTGACCAAGGACAGGAGGGGACTGCAGGTGGCGCTTAAGTTCGTCGAAGGCTGCTCCTTGCGGCGCTTCCCATTTAAAATGTACGCCAGCCTTTGTAAGTTGCGTCAATGGTTCGACGATGCGCGAAAAATTTCTGACAAATCGTCCATAATAAGCGCACAGCACAAGGAACCTGCGCATGGCTTTCTTGTCAGCAGGCGGTGGAAATTGTGCGATTGCAGCTGTTTTCTCCGGGTCTGGCCGAACACAATCCTTGCTAACGATGTGACCCAGGAATCGCAGTTCCTCGTAGGCGAAGGGGCACTTCTCTGGTTTTAACGTTAGTCCCAATGATTTGATGGCTTCTAACACTGTCTGCAGCCGTTTCAGATGGTCTTCAAAGTTTGACGAGAAGACAACGACATCATCCAAGGCAAATTCGCCACTTCAAGCCCGCCAGCACAGTGTCCATTACTCGTTGAAACGTCGCTGGTGCGGAGCAGAGGCCAAATGGCATCACCTTGAACTCGAAAAGGCCGTCCGGTGCGATAAATGCTGTCTTCTCGCGATCTGTTTCGTCGACCTCAATTTGCCAATATCCGCTCTTCAGGTCCATCGACGAGAAGTACCTTGCATTGCAGAGCCGGTCCAGTGTGTCGTCGATGCGGGGAAGGGGGGAGACATCCTTCTTTGTTATGCTATTCAAGCGGCGGTAATCGACGTAGAGGTGAAGTGCGCCGTCTTTCTTCTTCACCAAAACGACTGGTGCCGCCAAGAGGCTGTTGGATGGCTGGATCACGTCATCACGCAGCATTTCCTCAACTTGATCGCGTATGGCCTGGCGTTCTCGTGGCGGCACACGGTAGGGGCTTTGACGTAACGGTTGAGTGTTTTCGTCCGTCATGATGCGATACTTTTCCAACGGAGTTTGCCGCACCTTCGACGCCGAAGAAAAGCACTCGCTGTAGTTTTCAAGAAGAGTGCGAATCCGGTCTTGTCTGTCTCGGGGCAGCGCTGGGTTAATGTCGAAATTGGGCTGCTTGGCTCGGTTGGGTGCACCGCTTTCAAGTTGGCTGGGGAGGGCGAAGACTTCTCGGGTTTCCACTAGCTCGTCAAGAAAGCAATCGTCATGCCCTTGTTCAGGTGCCGGTATTCGTCGGTGAAGTTCGTGACGAGCACATCAGCTTGTCCATGACGGAAATGGATGATGCCTCTTGCGATGCCAAGGCTTCTATCCAGTAACAACTGAGTGTTTCCTTCGACAACCCCTTCCCTGATTTCGGCTTCTGTTGTAACCACAGGAATGATTACGCTTCTTCGGTGCGGTACGGTCAATTCTCCGTCGAGGACGTTGAGAGCGACGTGATGCGCCGAAGTTGTCGTAGTAGGTATGGCTTTGTCAGTCAAGAGCTTGATTAGTTTTGATCGGAGGTCGATGATCGTTTGATGTTCGTTCATAAAATCCATGCTTTGAATCACATTGCAGGAACATTGCTGTAGGACAAGGAAGCTGGTAAGGTAGGTACGTCCATTTACTGTAACCTTGGCGGTGCCTCGCCCCGATGGTGTAATAAGGTGCGCCCAATAATCCGCACCGCTGGTGCGGATTAGTGGGCCGCACCTCCCAAGTGGTCGTCACTTTCTTGAGCTGGGCGGCGAAAGTTCCACTGATGACAGAGTAGTCGGCACTGGTGTCCACTAGGCCGGTAACAATGCGTCCATCGACAGCAATCTCAAGATCGCTTGTTCTCGTCCTAGTATTGCACGTTGGCTTCGGTGTTCGATCTCTGCTTCGTCTCGTGCCGAGGTCGCGGCCGGGGCACACTGTCATCACTTCGCTGGGCGGCAATGGTAGTTTGAAGTTTGGTCCTGTCGTCTTGGATGTTGACGTCGAGCGTAGCGGCGGTGTCACCTTGAAGTCTTGGCGTGTCGTGGGCGTCTTCACAAGTAATGTGGCATCATAGCGGCGTAGTCGTTACTCGTCGTCGGCGGCGGAGGATACTCGTTAATTCGCCGTATAGCAACCTCACCTCCAATGGTTGCTACCTTTAGTTTCCCTTACGAGAGCTTGGGGACCTTCCTCGCACACTGTCATCGTAGCTGCAGCTTGGCGACAAAAAGCGGGCCCTGTACGGCGATGGGGACCTCAATTAAAGGGTTTGTGGCGCCAACCCGCCACTACCTAGGTAGTTCTCGATTTCTTGAGGTCGTTCACCGGGGCGGGGTCGTGGGGCGTCGACAGCAAATCCGCGGAGGCCGATTCATCGGTACGGGCAGAGGCGTAGAATGTGGCCGGACTCACTGCAGTGCAAGCACAATGGCCTGTTGTTCGCAGTCCTCCAGGCGTCGCAGTTCCTGGGGCTTGGGCGTCGTTGATCGGCTTGTCGGGCGGGGGCAAAAGGGCGGCTTTTAGGAACAGGACGGTAGCGGCGAGGGCTTGGAAAGTCATCACGTCGGGGCGCAGGGCGATGCAATGCAGCAGCGTAGTTCATCGCTGTTGCTTCTAGTGCTGGAACGGTCGCAGCCGTCGCTTGAGGAACGCCCAGCGCCTGCTGGACTTCTTCACGGACGACGTCCGCGAGCGTCGCAACCTGGGGTTGTTGGAATGATGGCAGTAAGCGACGAAGTTCCTCTAGGACGATCTCACGGATGAGGTCGCGAAGACTTTCTTCGCTTGCAGATGCGCTGTGGTAGTGGCATGAGTAGTCCGGTTGAAGTGGTCGCTCGTAGTGGCGCATCCGGGTGTCCACCGTCTTCTCGATGGTCGATGCTTCGCTTTCAAATACGTCCACAGGTTTCGGCAGGTTCCGGACAAGTTCTGCAAAACGCGACTCTTTAACGCCTCGCATTAAAAATTTCATTCTCTCACCTTCGGGCATGTTAGGGTCGGCGCGGCGAAAGAGGCGCTTCATCTCCTCTACGTACACCCGGATGCGCTCGTTTGGGAGTTGAAGTCTTGATTGAAGGATGACATTGGCTCTTTTTTTTTCGAACGACACTTGCAAAGGCAGTCAATAACTCTTTTTTGAAGATCTCCCAATCCTTCAAAGCTGCCTCGTGATTTTCGAACCATATACGAGCAGATCCTTGAAGAGCAAAAGAGACTTGCCTTATCTTCGCTTCGTCGTTCCAGCCGTTGAATTCTGCCACACGGTCGAAGAGGTGCATTCAGTCCTCTGCAGCTTCAGTGGGAAGCACTTGGAAGATGGGGGGCTCCCGGGGCTGCACCAAGACAACTGGTGCTGTTGACAGGACCATTTTCAAAGTTTACTTCCGATGTGGAACGGGGTCCGGTAGCAGACTTTGTTCGGGTTGTAGTCCTTGAAGTCGGCGGCTGGCTCGGTGACCTGTTGGCTGATCCCCTAGGGCGACAGGAACAAGGCTGGAGTCTTCGCTTGAAGGATCAAGGGCAGCTGAAACGTGGCTTCACGAAGAAATAAGCGACCAAGACGTTGTCCCGGATTCATATTCCATTTTTAGACGAGACAGACCTTCTCGTGGTGGTGGGGTTGCTGTCATACTATCCAATGGCACAAAAGGTGCATTGTTAGAGCAAATAGATGATCACGAAAGTCTGTGTCTTCGAGTTGACTGCTATGGAGATTCGTTTATATTGTTTGCGACGTACCGCCCTCCTTCCGCCAGCATTGATTTTCTAACTAAAATGCATGACCTTCTTATGATGTACAGCAGAAAGTGTATAATAATTGCCGGAGACCTTAACTTACCTGAATTCCCTTGGCCCAACCTTTCATCGAACTCACCTCATGAAAGCGTTGTCTCGGACATTATGTTGGCTTGTGATCTCACACAAGCTGTTAATATTCCAACGAGAGTACAGGGCACATCATCCTCAGTATTAGATCTGATTTTCCACAGCCGATCACTTAGTGATGTTAGTGTTGAAGTAGCAGATGGCATCTCCGATCACAAGTTAGTATTGTTTACATGCAACATGCGTATAGCTAATTGCCCACCAGTTCGGTGCAGGAAGACCGTTAGGGATTTTACCAGGGCTAACGATGAATCTGTTCTTGATTACCTCGAAATGGCCCTAGATAACTTTTCTGAGGGCGATGTGAATGACCTATGGAACAAATTTAAGTCCCATTGCCATTTTTGCATAGATAACTTCATCCCAAGTAAAACTAAAACTGTTCGCCGAAAAACTCCGTGGATTACCCGCGAAATAATTCATTTAATTCGCAAAGTCAAACGGCTTAGAAAACGCAAGGCTAGTAATTGTGTACTTCAAAACCTAAGGCGTGCATTGGCAGAAAAACTTCGTGTCAGCAAACAATATTTTTATTCCAATACATTAGCTGAATTCATCAAAAGTAACCCTGCTAAATTTTGGCGCCACCTTAATCATGAAGGACGCAGAACCGTCGATCGTGTCAAGGTCGGCGAAAACGTTGTTCGCGACAGGTCACAAATAGCCAAGGAGTTCAATCATTTCTTTCAGTCAGTTTTTTCGAATCCCCGTCCCCACCCTAGTTCTTACAATAACACGACCAGCGTTAGCCCGGAATTCATAACATATGAAGGAATTTTTTCAATGCTTCTCAATTTGAAGCCAAAATCGTCTTGTGGCCCTGATGGCATCCCAAACGTATTCCTGCGACGTTACGCTGAATCACTAGCACACTTTCTTGTTATTATATTTCGTTCATCACTTTCTACTGGCGATGTTCCATCTGACTGGAGGCTTGCCCGTGTTGTGCCTGTTTTCAAGAAAGGCAACCGCGATCAGTTAACTAACTACCGCCCGATATCTCTCACCAGCACTGCATGCAAACTTATGGAACATATTATTTCGAACTACATATCTGACTTCCTAGATAAGAACAACGTTCTCTCCCCATTTCAGCATGGTTTTCGCAAAGGGTTGTCGACAACTACTCAACTGGTTTCCACAATACATTCCTTTTCTTCGGTACTCGATAATGCTGGCCAAATTGATGTAATATTTCTCGATTTTAGTAAACCATTCGACTTGGTTACGCATTCCGGTCTATTATATAAATTTGACGAGCTGGGTATACCTCAAACTGTGCTTAATTGGATTTCATCATATCTAGACATGCGCCAGCAGTTTGTCGATTTTGAAGGCCATTATTCAGACTGCCTTTCCGTAACCTCCGGTGTTCCGCAAGGAAGCGTGATAGGTCCTCTTCTTTTTTTAATTTATGTGAATGACTTGACTGCCTCTATCCATGAAAGTGTGAATATTCGTTTATTTGCGGACGACTGCCTGCTCTTCAGGGCTATTAATAATACAAGTGATCAAGTGGTTTTAAATAAAAGCATTAACGCTGTTTCTGACTGGTGTGAAAAGTGGGATATGAAACTTAACGTCAATAAAACCGTGTTCATGCGCATCACGAACAAAAAATCGTACCATTCTTACCGATACACTATCAAAGACACCCTTATAACTGAAACCGACAGCTTCAAATATTTAGGAGTTACAATTAACAATCACTTGAACTGGTCCCCCCATATCCAGAACATCTGTTCATCTGCCCGTCGCAAACTAGGCCAACTGAGACATAGGCTCAAGCACTGCACCTCCGATGTAAAGCGTCTAGCATACAATTGTTTAGTCCGTTCCAAGCTAGAATATGCCTGCGAAGTCTGGGATCCTTATACAAAGCAGGATATTAATAAGTTAGAGCAAGTACAAAGATCAGCAGTACGCTTCATATATAACCGCTTCCGCAGACATGATTCACCATCACAGTTGATAAGATTAAATGAAATCGAATCATTAGCATCTCGGAGAAGGCTAGCAAGAATAAAATTGCTCTTCAACATCTATTATCGCACGCTCCGTATGAATCCTTCGTTGTATTTTCAACCCTCATCGTCCAGAGTTACGAGGCGTCATCATCCTCATAAACTAACTCCTGTATTTGCCCGCACAAACCAATTCAAATATTCATTTTTCCCAAGGACTTTAACCGAGTGGAATGGATTGCCTTCGCATGTGTTTGAAGGTCCAAATGTCCTCTCCGCAATTCAACAATTTTTGAAGCAATAACGTCTATTTTTTGTAATATATCAAAATGTGTTCTTGTTCTTTCCCTCTGCTCTCTTCTTTCCACGGAAAAATGTACTGTACATAGGTGTGTATAACGATGCTCGATTGTGCCCCGTTCCTGCCAGGGCCTTTTATGGCCTGCAGTATTGTATAAATAAATAAATAAATAAATAAATAAAGCACCTCCACCAGATGTTACGTGGTGGTGACAAGGTCGATGACACAAATGAAGAGTCGGTGATTGCACTGAAGCAACTGTTTATTGGGCATACTTGCGCACGCAAAAGAACTAAGCAACTCGGCGGCGGCGATAGCAACAAACGTGCTCGTGGTTCGTCGAACAAAGAATGCCCGTTAACTCGTCAACGCTCAATTTAAAGGCTGCTCAGAACAATCTAGATAATGTCGCAAACTGCTAGTAGCACAACCTGGAACATTGTCGAAACATACGCGTGTGATCGGAATCTTCGAAAGAGATTTCGGCGCACCGTTCGTGACAAAGAAAATGATAACGCGTCGTGTCGCGACAACGAGCATGACCAAACACGGGATACAGAATTGATAAGCGCGCAAGAATAACAATGATAAGGCCGCATGCCAGCGGCTGTCGGACAGGAACAAATAAAGATTGAAACATTTCGCGGCAATATAATAAAGATTGACGTAACTGTGTATCTTCCCATATTTATTTATTCATTGACGATAGAGTTTTTGTCGTTCAACATGTCTGCCCCTTCTGACCAATAATCCCTTTAGGCAGGCATACGCCATGTGAAAAAAAAAATTCTGCTGTTTGCAATGAAATATGACACTCAACTCTAACAAATATACGTGCATGTCTTTTCACTGCTGTACAATCCTTTGCTTAACAGTACAGAGTTTCTAACTCTCCAGGTGACAACGTCTAGTAGTACAAATATTTAAATATCATCATTACTCATTATTAATCTAGGCATTTATACGTGCCTAATCTGGCAGAACCCGTTAAAAAAATATTAATTTTCATAAACCGTCACCTGCGGGAAGCCCCAAAACAAGTTAGACTACAAGCACATATTTCACTCATCAGAAATGAACTGGAATATGCATCACCAATCCAGAATCCTCAGCAAGCATATCTAACAAACGACATTGAAGCTGTACGAACCGGGCTACCAGATGTATTCAATCCTAATAATTGCACGACGTCAGCATATCATCGGTAAAGTCGCAATCAGGTTTACCCAATCTTTCCACTCGTCGTCGCACTACCAGACTTGCTTTTTTTATAAGTTCTTTTATTTGCCACTAAAACAAGAACCATACATCGGCGCACTCTCACCATGCGGAGTGCATATTTAGGCATATTCCTGTCATGCCCTCTAACTAGCGCCTACGTTTCATTTTCATGCTCGATAATGCGATTACAATTTAAGACAAAGTGCCTGATTTCGTCTCGGACGTCCAGCTACTGATCTTCCACCTGGTCCGCGAAGAAGCAAACGCCAGTGCATCTCTGCAATGAGGGAGCCAACCAGCCCTTCTCTCTTTTCTGTTCATAAAGCTTTACCTTACCCCACCTCACCTCGTTTTATTTTGTTTTAATTAGCTTTTAAGCTGCTCAATCCTCGTTTCCGCTAGGCTGAGCCTTCGAACTAGCAGCCACAACACCTCTGCTTCTAACAAAAAAAAAAAAAAATACCGCGCCCAATGCTAGCTTAGCAAATAGGGAAGCAGCAAAATCAAGCATAATTACTTACCTGCTTCTTTGCAGCCTTCCTCCTTATTACCCTTTGTAAAAAGCAGCCTTTTGAAGTAGGTTTCAAGTTTCCACCAGCCAGTGTGAGAGAGCTATTGCGCTTTTCCTTTTTTAACTACCTTTGAGACCTGCACGCCCGCCCGGAACGCCCAAGTGTCAGTTTGAAATGTTTGGCAGAGCATAATTTCCCCGCGCCCCAGTCAACGATAACATTGGTAACCCAATAGGCGAGGCATGGAATGCGTTGTTGCAGGATGACCTGATCGCGGGAAGTGATCCGCATCTTCGGCGTCAGCAACCGATGCATGATCGATGCCATAAGGTGTCGCATGAAAAGCTCTCATTATATAAAAACAATGAAGCCACAGACGGAAGAGGACCTTTAAAGAGGTGGCAAACTGCGCTCTATAGACGTACTGGTGATCTAGAAAACTAAACGGACGGCAAAAAAAAAAAAGTAATAAAAACATGAGACGCAAGAAGAGGCCAGTATTGGGCTAACAAGATGGCGCAAGCGCATAACAAGAATCACATGCACCTCCAAGGAAAAACATCTTCTCAGAGGACTCTAGAGAGAGAAAAAAAGAGGCCTGCAATCTGAAGATCTCTTTCTGGCTCGCTCAATTGGTTGCTATGGGGAAAGGCATTCATCAATCTTCTATAATGAACAGCCTCGGGCGGCGTCAACGGATGCTGTTCGCGCGGACCAGCAGAGCAGTTACGCGATGATGAACGTTTCAAGGCGGGTGATGGTGCAGTTGCGTTAGGCTTAGACCTCTGTACGAAGACGATAACGGCCACGGTTCGCCGATTCCTTTCAGGAGATTCTTTGGTCCCGGCTTTGTGCAGACTATCTCGCTCGAAAGATGAACCGTTGCGAAGGACCCGCATGCGTGATAAATGGAGAGACGAGAGGTAGCGATTTGCCCTCCGGGCCGGAGTCCGCAACCAGACTCGGCAAGCAAACGGGAATCATTTCCCGGCGGCTTGGCGGGAAACAATATTATTTCCTTGCCCAGTGTTGATTGTCTTCCCAGACGTCCAAGATTTGGATATTTACTGAGCTAACGCATTATTTCCCAACTTTTGAAACTTAAAATTTCATATAAGCTGCGCGCGTAGATCGCACATCCGCATCAGGACGTAAGCTGAGGTGTTCGATAAACTAATGCCGACAATGCTTAAAAAATGGCCGCGGCTGAATGTGTCCAATCTTTTCGCGCGACAAAATTTTCAATTTCAATGAACTGATAAACAGCCTTGTAGCATCGCTTAATTTCATCGCCACTTTATATTTCGAAAGAGCCACTCAGCTTCTCTCTGAGATTGGCACGTAAGAGACAAGTTCGGGAAGGTTAGGGGGCATTCCCGCTTTCCAATGTCAGTCACGTTTTCGTCCTATGGAAGATTATTTCGGTCTTGGGATATAATATACACAAAACTGCAATACTGTGGGTACTGCCAGTCGTTTCCAATGAAATTATGCGTTCTTACAGTTGACGCCCCAAGCGCACATTTCCGACACATCTCCCGGGTTCCCTGTTATCATTTGGCCAGTCTTTCTATTACCAGGCCGCGTACATCGTTTACAGAGACCGTTGATGCGCATCGTGCTATTTTGCCATCCCAGTTTACACCCACATCTAGACCGTCCTTTCCACTATGGAGCCTGCATAAACCACACGTGCTTCTTTCAATACCCGGCATCAGGAAGAAGGTCGAGCTATCGCCGACAGAACTGAAACAAATCACTTTTGAATACTTCCATGAGCACCATGCAAATCGTTTGCACGTCTACACCGACGGTTCAGTGAATGCCGTTAGTTCTTCAAGTTCCATGGTCATAATCTCAATTAATACAGAAATAAGAGTTAGGACATTTCACTAGACTTCTTCAACAGCTGCAGAGCTAACCGCTCTTCGTGTCGCAATTACGCATATCAGTCAGCAGAGCCCTCAGCGATGGTCTATTTTCACAGATTCAAAAGCAAACCTGCAAGCCTTAAAAGCGGCTCTTCGCCGTAGAGCCCATGAACAACTCGTTGCTGAAATACAGCAAATTCATCACTATGCATTTAATGGAGAACATGACATCATCTACCAATGGCTTCCAGGACACAGCGGCATAGCGGGCAATCTCCGGGCGGACGAGGTCGCACGAACAGCCCACCAAGACGGCGATTGTGTGTTGATTCCCTTTTCCAGGGCAGACGCATCGGGCAGGCTTCGCGCACTTGCGCGGGAACACACGCTCTCCTTGTGGAATTCTGACCAGTTTGCGAACTGCCGCTTAAAATCCCTGGACCCTGACCTGAAGCTCCGGCTTCCACCTGGCCTTACCCCCCCGCGAAGAAACCTTGCTGTGCCGCCTGTGGGTTGGTGTAGTATTCACTAACTCGTATTCCTTTATGATAGGCATGGCAAATAGCCCTGCATGTACAAACTGTGGGTGCGACGAGTCTATAGGCCACATTCTTCTTGAGTGCCCCATATACAGTGAGGAAAGACAATGTCTATGTCGTGCGCTGGAGCATCTAGATGGACGACCATTCACTGAAATTAAGATTTTATATCCCTGGGCACGGCGATCGTCTGCGGTGAAGGCCTCCCAGGCACTGTTCCGCTTTATGAAAAGCACAGGCCTAATCGACAGGCTATGATTTTACTGTTATGTTACGTGATATGACTGTGACGTGATGTTATTTGACTGTACTAATTTCACCCATCCCTCTCTGACAACGTTTATATCCACTCACTCCTGTCCCTCAGTGCAGGGTAGCAAACCGGTTTCTTTTACGGGTTAACCTCTCTGCCTTTCCTCCTCCTCCTCCTCCTCCTGGGGATCATGGGAAAGAAACATAAAAAAAATTAATGGTGAGATAGCAGGTCACCCCGTTACCTTTCCGTTTTTGTAGTTATCTGAGCGTGGTCCCTAAAGTATCTTCGCAAAAATCAGGCCACATACGAATCCCTCCTAGTTTTTTTTCCAAAACAGTTTCCATTCTTTTGATTATTGTTTTTACTTTATCTCTGCCCATTAAAATTTGTCCCCCTACCTTTTTTCTGGCTGTAGTGTTTGGATTGAGGACAATAACAATGAAGCGTCCACAAAACGTCCCTCTCGGGTAACACCCAATATCCGCCTAAACTTTTCGTTTCCAGCCGAAACCTTGTATTCTTCTCTTTGACTGACAGATTGTGGGAACGTCTACAAGGAATGTATAGTTGCGAAGGGCAATTCTGGCCGCCGCGATGATACCTCAGAAGCAGTGACATTCAGAAGAACGGCAACGTGTACAGACAGCAATGATTGGGCCAACACAGGACTCCAACTGAGGATCAGAGCCGCTACAACGCAGAAAGAAAACGAGCAGAAAACAAGCGATGCAGAAGAGCCACGCTTGGAAGATATAAATGGATTCGTCTTGCTCGGGGGCACTGAACAAAGCGCGCGTGTCTCCGTCCGAAAATTGAATCGGGAACTTTTTCCCTCCCTTTGTCCCCGCCGGTTTTCCACTTATCGAAACGTCATTCCTCTTACTTTCCAACAGATTTCTAAACTCTTCCAATTACTTTACTCCTTTTTTTCCCTCTTTCCACCACACCTTATTTACACTCAGCATAGGTTGCCGCCAGCTCTCCCTTCCCTAAGGTCCTCCGCTTCTTTCTATGGGGCTGCCTTCCTGTCGTTTTGTTTCCCTGTTTCGAGGCAAGCCTCTTCATGTCAATGTCGACCTTTTCTGTCAAACTTTGCACAACTTTTCTTCGCTTATCTGCCGAATTGGCCGTCTTCCTCTAATAAGGTGATTTTATAGTTTTCCGTAATGTTTTTGTTGCCTTGCGCGTTGCTCCCACTCACGTCAACGATTAAAGGCTGCAGGTTTCAAGTTTCTCTTCGTTGTACACTTCCCGGCGGCCGGCAAGATTGGGTCTGTTTTTTCGGCGACAAAGCTTCGATGCGATCCGAGACGTGTCGTTCTCCTCCACTGCTTTTGTTCCGAGGGCTTTGTAATCATTGCTATTGTCAGGCGCGTCTGCGCTCATAAAGAGACACATCTTACTTGTGGGCTTTGTATTTTCGTCCTTCCGCAGTGCTGAAATTCTAAGATTATTTTCTTCTGTAGCTTTGCTTTAAACGTTGGCACCTGAACCGTGAATTTGAGCAACAAAACAAATTGCACAACGGCAGTAAAGTTTACGCTAGACAGTTGCGCTGAATCAAAGAAAAATGCGTGAAATCAGAGAAGGAAGCGTGCAGTTAAAAGACAAAAAAAGTAAGCAAGGCATTTTTTGTTTCCCAGATGCTTTAGTGAACGGGTGGTTCTGTAAAGGAGTAGATCGGCCGCTCGTCGCGTGTCAGCGGCATGGTGAAAAAATAGTGTCGTGGTTCTCACTTTGTTTAGAAACGAGTGAAGGAGCGAACAAAAGATAAAGAAAGCAAAAAATGAATAGATGAAAGTACTTGCGAGTTCGATCATCATTTTCTTAGCTCATCTTGAATACGAGACAAAGCTCAGAAGAAGGGGCACACGAGGTATATGTTTAAGTGTTGATGTTGTACCCCTGAAAATGTATGACGATCAGCAAGAAAAACAACTCAAGTTGTTTGCTAGGTGATCATTTCTATAAACTGCTTCCAGTAACATCAGGAGTGCCCCAAGGTAGCGTAATCGGACCGCTGTTTTTTCTCATTTATGTTAATGATATTATCAATGCAACAGCTGACCCGATTCAAATTCGGCTCTTTGCAGACAATTGCATTCTTTTTCATGATATTAACAATCTTATTGATGAATTAATCTTTAATTCTAGCCTTAATAAAATTCAAGAACGGTGCAGTGAGTGGGATATGAAACATAACACAGATAAAACGGTCTTCATAAAAATAACAAATAAGCAAATACCACATTCATTTCAGTACAATTTTCTCTCTCATCCCTTAACTGAAATCAGCCAATACAAATTCACTGTAACTAATAAACTGAATTTGAACCGTCATGTTTCTAAAATATGCGCATCCTCATTTAAAAAGCTTTCCCTTTTACGACACAAACTAAAGCAAGCTCCGCCTAATGTAAAGCTGTTAGCATACTCGTCAATCGTAAGACCCAAGCTTGAATATGTCTCTACTGTTTGGGACCCGCACACAAAATTCAACATTCACGCACTCGAAATGATTCACGCGAAGCAGCTCGTTTTATTTTTTCCCGGTATCGTGCAATGGACTCGCCAACCGAACTAATTAAGCAAAATAATATCCCAACACTCGAATTACGATGAAAGATTCAAAGACTCAAACTTCTGTACTTGCTGAATCATAAGAAATTGTTAATGAACTACTGGTCTTACCTGAAACCGTTAAACACCCGTCTGACAAGAAATCGTCACGAACCTAAATTAACTCCATACAATTCTAGAGTAAACGCTTTTAAATATTCTCTTTTCCTCATACTGTAGAACACTGGAACTGACTGCCACCTCACCTAACAAATAGCATCGACTCGATTGACCTAATTGAGTCTTGACTACCTTTACTAACCTGTTATTGTGTTCCTGCTTTAAATATTGCTGTGTGTTTGAAATCATAAAAAAAATGTTCCCTTATACTGCTGATTTTACTGACGTATTTCATTTGATTATTTTACAAAATGTTCAATTTTTCTGTGTTGTGTTTTAGTTGTGTATAATTTTTTTTTTTTTTTATTGTTGCCACTCCTGCTAGGGCCCACCAAAGGGCCTTCAGTATATTGTAAATAAAATGAAATAAAAATATAACTGGCCATAAAATGGATAGAAATAATTTACAATAATCTCCTTTTGGGTTTTCAAAGTTATGGACATTAACCAGGAAGCGGGAGTGAGCGAGTGAATTACGGAATTATTTTGTCCCACCGAGAGAGCAATAAAGCAAAGATTATAATTTCTTGGAGATAAGACGACATGGTGGTTGTATTATTCAGCGAAGGCTGATTTCCATAAGCGGATTAGCATTACGGGCCAGAGGTTTAGAATGGCGAGATTTCTTTTGATATTTCTCAGGCGTCCACTAAATGGTGTGCCTCACAAACAGCTTGTAGTGGCTCTGCGCTCGCGTTCATAGTCTTCCGTTTCGTTGACCGACTTTTTCATACATTCATCTCCACAGTCTTGTCGAATATTGCTGCGTTGTTTGACACCCTCTTCTCTTTTTAGCGTGAGGTCTTGCTCGCTCTTCACCGCCTTGTGCGAGGTGGCGGCGCTATGCATACTCATCAAGCATGAGCTCGTCAGTCGCCGACCTCTGTTCTTTGGTATGTCCCGGCACAACAGCATCAGTGACGTTAGCACAGGAAACAGAGAAGAAAAAGAAAATATCAGCGTCATCAAGCTGTTTTCTGCTATTCAACACTGGTTGCCTTTCTCGCAAGCAACTGGACACCGTGCTTTGACAGAGTACGATGCCGTGGAGTGACCACCACCGTTGCTTCACCGACCGATTCGCTCTCCGACCTCTCGTTCTGGGAGCGCGTTCCAGAGTTCTGATTTTGAAGGGAAACAGGTTAGGCCACGTTCCCGTACATTATATGTCGGTGATGGTTAGGGCCAATTGTATGTGTTCTTCTAATTCGGCATAGCTGCCGCTGTTAGCCCAGAAAGTAATGTCATCGGCGTAGAGACTGAAATGGATGTCGGGGATTTGAGCTAGTTTGTCGAGCAAGTTAAGAAGTACTAGGCTGAATAGTATAGGGGAGAGGATGACTCCCTAGGGGGTAGCTTGTGCACGAGCGTGATTCCTGGAAGGCAGTGGTTGCCAAAGGTAAGTGTAGCTGAGCGCTGACTGAGGAAATCTCGGATGTAATTATACAACCAGGCGCCGACTCCCGGAGCTATAAGGTTCTGAAGGATTGCCGAGTTTGAAACATAACCAAATGTCTTAGTAAGATCCATTACTATGATAGCTTTGGCGTAATAGGTTAGGCAGTCGGGAGAAGGCATCCTGTCTAGAAAACCAGGGCGATATCCAAATATGCAGGTGGGCATGAGATTTTTGCTTTCTAGATATTGACAAAGTCTGGTCTGGAGTACATATTCCATTCGTTTGCCGACCGAAGTGATAAGAGGGATAGGCCTGAGGTTTGAAATGAACAGAGGTTCCCCAGGTTTCGGTATGAAGACAACTTTGGCCTCTTTTCATTACGGCGGGAGGGTGCCCCTTTGCTAGTACTCAAAGTATTCGGTAAGGGTGGCCATTGATTGGGCATCGAGATTCCGATTATGTACCCCATCTGGACAGGGGGCAAAAGATGTGTTAAACCTCTGGAATTCAGCCTACACTTCTGATTCTGTGATGGGTTGGTTGAGGAAGTTGTTAGGGGACCCTGCATAGTCGAGGTGTATTACAGAAAGGTATGTTGGGAAGTACTAATCTTGTAGGTCTTGGAGAAGTGTCGGTGGAGGTACATCGCAGTATGTATTAATTTAGTAAGGTTGTCTCTTTGTGTTGTATTAGTCATAGTAGAGTTACTAAGTGCCTAAAAAGGTTCAAAGTCGGAGATAGACTCAAATTTCTGTCTAACTTGTAGCAGCGATTCCCAGTTCTGTCGTGAAAGGGGGTGGCGCAGTGGTTACGGCGCTCGACTACTGTTCCAGAGGATGCGGGATCGAATCCCGACCTCGGCGGCCGCTTTTCGCTGAAGGCGAAAAGCCAGGCACCCGTGTGCTGTGCGATGTCAGTGCACGCTAAAGAACCCCAAGTGGTCGAAATTTCCGGAGTCCTCCACTACGGCGTCTCTCATAGCCCGAGTTACTTTGGGATATTAAACCCCGACAACCACCACCACAGTTGCTGTTTGCGTCTCAATCTTTTTGTTAAGACGGGAGAGGCGGCGTCTAAGCGTCCGATTTCAATCCTGCCGTTACCAGTGGAAGGAATTCCACTTCGTGAACGCTGAACCTCTAGGAGGCCTACCGGGCAGATGAATGTTTAGAAGAATTTCGATAATGAAAATATCGCTCCCTAAATCCGGGAAGTCTGCCTATTTTCCTTAGGCTATAGATACCCATCCGATCCTACTAGTATCCAAAATGCGTGTGCTGAGTCTGATTCGTCACTCTCATAAATACTCTCCATACACAAAGTCAACAAACCACCTGACTCATTCGCCGCATAGCCAGCCGCCAGGCTAGCTTACGCAAGCGAAACGCAATTCTCATCACCCAGGCTTACATTATAAGCCGCGCCCACGGTGTAAGAATATATCTTGCACCGTGGCCGCGCCACATATGCCCTCCCATGCCTCCCTCCCGCTCTCAGTGAATTCGCTCCTACGAAGTTGCACAAAAACGGCTCACCGACTTCCCCTGAGCACATCCAACGCCTGACTTCTCAAACTCGGTGTACACAATACTTTCGAGGAACTTAGAGAAGCTACATTAACGGCACAAATATGCAGTCTATCAAACTCGGCGCTATACATTTAAGCCTAAGCCCAGTTACATACCCTCTTGAAGGTGTTCCCCTTTCTCATAATCTCGGCTCTAACCTCGTCATACCTCACATTACTAAAAACATGCACACTGAGCGAGACGAGGGCCGCAGAATAGCCAGGGCTCCCGCCCTTCACACATAGTATAGCGAGGACCAAAAGGTGGTCTTCGTGGACGCAGCGGAATATACGTCAGGCTCCCATATGGTCCTGGCTGTAGTCCACAATCAAGCACAGCTGCTTATTTCTAGGTCGATAATTTCCAATTCTACCACAGAAGCATAATAGGCAGCCATCGCGCTTGCTGTCATCTCTACACCTGCCAAAAAAGTTATCTCTGATTCCAAATTTGCAATTCTAAATTACGATAGCGGCCATATATCCCGCACCGCTGCTCGCATATTGCGTTTCTGGCAGCCCCGACGCCCCATAAGCCTCATCTGGACGCCTGCACATGCCGGCCTTCCTGGCAATGAGGAGGTTAATTTCCTAGCCCGAGGTCATATATTCCGGGCTCGAGGAATGTAGTCCCCTCTACAGGCCGGGGAGTGCCTGCTCTCCTTCCGTCATATTCTCTCCTACTACCGGGAAAAACGAAGGGATTATACACCCCCAGCACTATCCCTCACCATAGCGCACGCCGCACTCTGGCGAAGCTTGCAGACTCGAACTGCTCCATACTTATACACTTCTACATGTCCGATACCCAGATCAATTTTCCTCACCATGTAGACGTTGTGGCAAACCAGGACGCTTACTACGCATCCTTCTGACATGCCCCGCATTTCCTTATCCCCCCTCACCGAACGTTGCGGAGTCTTACTGAGAGTCTCCTATGACCATGCACTTCAAATTAAGACCAACGCTGGATCATCTCCAGTGCTATGAAGAGGATTGCGCACCCAAGTACCACGTGGGGGGCTTTGCCTCCGCAATTTGTAGACATGGCCATAAATGTGTCTACAAACATCCCGCTAGGTTTTCACTCTTCCTGAAATCCCCGATGTTCTCGTTTCCACGTGTGATGCTTTGAAATGTGACGCAGACTCCTCCGTTGTGTCCTCATATTTGACTTTTTAAACGAAGGCTGAACTATTTCATTTCATTTTTATTTCCTTAAAGACCTGTTGAGGGTTTTACATAAGGGGTGGGGTTAACATGAGAAAGTAAAACATTTTTGTTCATGATGACAGGTGGGATGTAACTTTATCTAGGAAGGTTGTTGGGCAGGTTATGGCTGCAATTTCATGGGGAAGGTAGTTCCAGTTGCTTGCTGGTCGGAGGAAAAATGACTTGGAAAATGTAGTCTTACGGGCACTCTGGCGTGGAACTTTCAGCGGATGACCAATGCGGTGAGCAGTGCCTGGTGGCGGTGCGCAGATGTATGGCTGCTGTTTTAGCTGGGAATTTGTAAAATTTCAGGTAAACTTGTGAAATGCTAGGTAGAGCCGGTCAATTTTACCTTCATTTGACCTTCACGGAGCAGGAGTACAAGGTGTTGCTATGCGGTTCAGGTGTCTACAGAAAAATGGGAGAAGGATACTGTGCCTTTCCTTTCCTATAAACCAACATACAATGCCCCCGTGGGCTAGCCATTGACCTATAGGGGGCCGAAGGACGAAATGTGGCTGTAAATATACCGTGTCTTCATTTTCACAAAACATCCGACCGCTTGAAGTATAGCCTTGTGGTCTAGCGTGGTGTTGCATGACAAGGTCATGACCTCTATTCTTCGACCTTTGGATGATCTTTGACCTTTCAAACTTTCAGGTGAGAAGAGAGTGCAGCATGTGATTAATCACGTTGGTGACGTCACGTTGTGCCGTCGTGAAATGGAAGGAGCCATGACGTCATTCCATGCATGTAAGAACGAGGAGCAGTCGCACCACGACTCAGAGCCAGCCTGGACGCCAGGGGCGATGATGCGGCGCTTAGCGCATTATCCCGATGCCATTTCAATCGGGCTACGACAGAGTTCTACCAAACGTAACCATGCTGCGAAGTTTTTGCTGACTACCATGTTTACCTGTGCTAAACCTCTGCTAAATTTTAATGCCTAAGGGGGTCATACCAGCTAACAATTGAGCATAAACTTATTTTTGCAATTCACTGCATACGTACATGTTACTGTAATTCCTTCAAATTTGAGCTCATTCAATGTAGTAGGTATTCCTAAAATGATTTGTTTTATTATTTAGAAAGCAGCTTGCTGGTCTGTCAACCATTGGCCACTGACGTCAACACAGCCTATTATCCCCATCTCTGCTATTGGCAGTGTCGGCTGTACTCTTGCATGCACGCCGTAGACGGTGGCCGCTGAGAGCTTTTTCTTCAGCAAAAAAATTTTATGTGCACATTCTACGTTTTTCTTTCAGAAGTCTTCACTATAATAAGCGACCTCAGCGATCGTCGGAGACCTGGACTTGTTTTGGGCTCTCGTCTAGAGATTGCCTAGAAGGCTGAAATCAATGGGTTCATGCTGTATTATATAGGTATAGAATCAGAATCGTGAGATTCGTACGTTATGAGAGTTAGCTTGTTATAGCAACAAGCGTTTCCGCATATAAAAAAACACATGTCAAATGTTTTCTTCCTTCATGTGCGCCGCGAAATTGGGGAGTGGTTAGCGTTATGTTGCTGATTGCTGAGCCCATCGCTATTTCAGTCTAAACACTAAGAGGAAAACCCAAACAAACATGCGTTGACGTGACAGCACACCTTGCGACATTAGAGGAGCAGATAAAAGAAAATACCACTTGAACGAACGTCATTTAAACGAATTATTCAGTTGTACGAACTTTAATAAATTTCCCCGCTGAAGCTCCATTGAAAGCTATGCAAATGGCCTTCATTTTAACGAAATTCAATTGCTGCTCATTTCAGTTCTGCGAACATTTTGTATAGCGTCATCCTGTGTCTCCCACGTCACACTAAGCATGACAACCAGAACGTACACTTTTTGCTGAATATTTGTAAGTTGAGAAACACATTTTATTACAGTCTGACGAAACCTGGCCGTCATATGGCGCTAAGATTAACTGGATATCTAAACAAGGTTGTATCCAGCGGAATCGTTAGCTGGCTATACATGCTTAATTGGATCCACAGTCATAACCACCCATAGCCACAACTTCAGCCCTACAAAGCCTCTTAGATCCTAGAAAGGCGTACCTATGCATGCTTGTTTATCGTGATCTCCCGAAGGAATGATCTACTTGGAGGAAATGAATGTCTCTGCTGCCCAGCAGACCGCTGTGTCGGACGAGGTTCACGGGAGCTTGCACGTGCACAGTGACTGAGGCCAAGACCACTGCAGTCCTAAGTTCGAAAGTGCTGCAAAAAGATTACTGAATTACGAGCATAATATTTACCGCAAAACGACAGGACAACAGAAAGACAGGACGAACACGGGCGTTCTTCGTCCTGCCTTTCTGTCGTCCTGTCATTTTGCGCTAAATATTATACGCGTGACGCCAAAACTGAAACTAGTCAAACATTAAACTCTTTTAAAGCCATGCTTTCTTCGCTTGTAAATGAGTGAAGGGACAAATTGATATTGGGTTTAGATATTCAAACATCGGATGTTTCTTGGAGCTAATAGAAATAAGCTTCCACACACTTATTTTAGTTCAGCGAATTTTCACTTCAACAAACATTTTCCTAAGGTCTCTTGAAGTTCGCTGAAGTGAAGTTTCGCTTAATACTTATGAACGAAGCGGTACCTCTTGAGATTCTGATATATGCGCGTATTAGTGAAACTTATTTATTTCAGGCTGGTAAAGCCTTTTTTGCGGAACTATGTTCAGTCTGGGCCACAGCCAGCGCTCGAAAGCATGTGCCGCTGCCGCCGCTTCTGTCCCATCATTGCAAAGCCCAACGCTATTCGAATACGCTTCATTGACTGCCCGCACCGAACAAGATCCTCCCAGCAACGGTCTTCGTCTCGCTTCTCCCCAGCCGTGCGCGCGCTACTGGGACCGACTCCCGAGCCTAAACTTGCGTATTTGTGGTGTTTGTTCAGCCAATTACTCGTGAGTGCTGCCACGTAAACATACACCGTTTAGTGTTTAATGTGTGAGCCTATACATCCAGCAGGAATGCGCCCATAGATTAGGACTGCGCTCCCAGAGTGTTTGTTTACATAGCATATAATGCAAGCTGAGGTAGCAATACCAACATATTATCTTTTCACATCAGTTGTACCTTTATTTGTTTACAAACTACGATAGCGCTGCAAGAAGAGTCTTGGATGCTACGCCCCCTGCCTGCGCCGGGTACCCACAAGCGGCGCCGTCAGCGGCCGGCTGCCCTCAATATCGCACGCCAGACGGGGCCACATCGGCGGTCCCGCCCAATGTGTACGCAATTTGGGATGTAAACAGTCAACGATTTGGGTTCACTATTTGCAGAAGTATTCTAGATGGTCGCATGCAACCGCTAAACCTTGTGAACACGCGCTCCGTAATCATCTAAAATCTAGACCCGAACTCCGCTACTCGCGCTAAGCCTACTCGTCGCGAAAGGGTGGGCGGTTCGGCGCCGACTGACATTCCTGGCCGAAGTCATTGCTGATGAGAAAGGGGAATATAAAGTGTAGCTGCTTGTTTACCCTATTCTGGTAGGATTAAGCTACTGACAAGCGCAGCTGTTCAGGCCGTTAACTCATTAGGCAGTCAAATTTTCGCTCGGCCTCCGATGATCCGATCTGACAAAAACTGATCGGGCAACCGTCCGCTGATCAGTCGCGTCGGGGCAGCAGGGACAAAAACCTCTCACTACGACAATAGGCAACCGTCGGTCGCGCTGGTGTCGTCGATGTAATGCGTCATACCAGTGCGCTGATAAACTAAGAAGCCTGAATGCGCCGCCCACTTGGTGTGATCCTGTCTTAACTATGCCGAAGAAAATATACCTTGCGTTATATTGTTTTTGCGTAGTGACATATTCTTCAGACAGTTCTGCGTGAGGGATGACCCCTGTGTTAATCGTCCGCGAAAGAAAGAGACGTGTCTTTTGATATTGCAGCCTGCATTGCAGACGACGCTCCACCGTCTATTCTCTTATGACCTAATTCGAGCGTTTCAAAATGGCGGCAGCTTTCAGTGGGAGGAGCTTCCCGATTCCAATTTCTGTCGCATTTTGCTGTAATGTGTACCGCGCGATAGGCACTAAAACTTTGCGAGTAAAATCACACACTTGTATGTTAACGGAAGAGCACAGTGCTAATTTTGAACAATAGAACATGTTATATGACAACTTTGAAATCTACCACCCAGGATAAATATAAAGTTAATTGATACTTGTATGAAATCAGTCATATGGAGAGCTACTTTAGAGAAAGACATTTTAAGTGGATAATTGAGACGATTGAGTCGAAATTTTCACATGCCACAAAGCCTGCTCTCAAGTAAAGAATTCCGATAGCCGTTCACTGTAATGCTTCACAACAAAGTCCTGCAGCGCAAAAAAAAGCACTATAATTTTTTCTGCTGTTGTTCACTACTCGCCCAGTCATCAGCACAGCGCTCCCCGATCCATTGCATCATGCATTATAATAATAGCACTTCCTTTGGTTTAAGGTACAGCTTGTATAATCCTGTTGAAAAAATCCGGTGTACGAGGAAACCTGATTTTAAATAAATTTATTTATTCAGGTACCAAAGGAGCATAAATGACCTCTTAGAGGGGATAACATAAGAGGGAGGGGGAGGGGGGGGGGGAGGCACACGATGCACACTAATAACTATTCATGATAACTCACAAGGCAGCAAACATAATAAAGAGTGCCGAATATATAAGGAGACACCAAGATGTTAGGTAATATCATAGTGTGCACTAAATACCTACAAGAGCAAACAATAGAAAAAATTGCACAAAATTAGCAGACAGCACAATAATCCAAGCTCCAGGTAGTCAGAATACAGATCAGAGCAATATTTAAAACAATGCAAAACTATATCGGAAAACAGTAATGTTGAAATGAGGTAGTTCTTCACCGGCTCGGTTTCCGAAGAATACGTTTTTGGTGCTCAGAAAGCCGAGAACAGGCCTGCTCCGATATAGAACACGGTTAATCGGGTCCCTTTTAACGCTCGTGCCGCAGGAACTGGCGATGTTGGCGGCATAAACAAATTAACGGATGGCGGATGGATGGATGGATTGGGTGGAATACAAGAGCGTCCCCTTTGAAACGGAGTGGTGGCAGTTTCCACCATGATCTGTATGTTTTTTTTTTGTGCTTTGGTTAAGAGCTCATATAGGAGACACCGGACTCTACTGAGCTTGTGCAGGTCTGTCCAAGTTTAACATAGCATCCGCAGCGGAGGGAGCAGAGAAATTCTTCAATCAGCTCTATCGAAGTTGCAGTACACCCGCGTTTTACGCAGCTATTCAAGAACTGCTTACGAGGCTGAAGGGTGAGGAAGAAAGTGGCTTTTTACCAGCAACACGACAAGTGCGGCTGAGTATATCTGAAAACGCGGTGGTTACCTCAGAAATAGGCAATGTTAGCTTTAGAGCAGGTGAAGTGGTGGCGAAAGCAGCTATTATTAATGTGCTATGTCTTTATAACGGCCACGTGGAAATCACTGAAAATGCAGTAGTAAGGGACGAAAAAAGTAACACAGTCTGAATGGCTTAGTACTTAGTACGAGCGAACCAAGCTCTCGCTTGTGCAACACTCTCTGAGCGTTTCCCCTTGTAAAAGACTTGGTCGGAGGTGAATAATTGGCGTCAATGCTCCTCCAGTCACATGTGCAGGAACAAGGCGCAATATGGCACGCATTTTTGCCCTAAATATCTCCGTATGAAGAAAAGACTGCATGCATTCTATGCCGATGAAAAATAGCCAGAACTGATATATTATGATATCCTGAAATGTTTCTCCAAAAAACCCTATGAGTAATAAAGACGTGCAACATTGATTACATCTTCTAATATTCAGGAAAAAAAAAGATACTGTACGTGCAGATTACAGTCGGCTTATTACGAGTGCAACTTCCACACTTCGGAAAAATATACCAAGTATAAAAAAGAGCACCTATGCTGGACACGGGAAAAAAGCACATCGTTTGCAAACTGTCGACGTGTACTCCGCCGAAAGGTCTTGTGCACTGTTATGGGGATCATTTGGTGGTTCATTTCTTCTTTTTCTTTGACGACTTCTACCACACTGTTTGAGCATACTTGCAAATTACCTTCGCCACCCACGTGCCCACGGATGCAGACGTCAAGAACAAGACGACTACAAGAGGTTTGACTGTCGGCCACAAGGAAGGAAGACCTGCACTTGTAGATAATGGACGACGTTAAGAGGAGGAGCTTGCTCCGGTTTCTTGAAGATAATAGACTACAGGTCTTACTTGAAGTTAAAGACGGCCCCGTTCTATGCCACATGGCAAGTCTTCGAATTAAAAAAAAAAAGTTGGCTTCTCTACTTGTTTTCTGAGCAACACTTTTCACTTGGATTTATGCACAAGCTTAAGCTTCAGAACGCGTTTTGAGAGTTGGCTTTTGTAGTGATTATTTGCATTTGGTTTCGCGTATAAAAATTACAAGGAAAATTCACATAATTGTCGTTTCCGCCCGCACTTCATCGCTCTGTGTTCTCTGGTGACCAGAGTGAAAATGATTTCTATTTCGCTATTGCCCGGAAACATCCTTCTTTGAAATGCAGACCAGTAATCTAGCAGTTAAAATGAGGCTTCTTAGAAAAAAAAAAAAAAGGACTTTTGTGTCGGTTGCGAACTGTCGCATGTGTGATATACCGAGACGATGGTGTACTGCATTTTCCAGACAGCAAAGAGGCAGTTTGATATATCAATGTTCTTCAACCAACACGTAAAAAGAGCTTTGCTTTTAATCTCTACAAGGTGTGCTACATTGTGGCCACTGTACATTAACCGCGAACCCTACGACATTGACGTTCGTGCCTGGTCTTAGTCTGCATAGTTTTTGGAAAGCACGATGTCGGACGGGAATGCTGACCCAGTCATTCGGTCGTCGAGGCGCCCACATGATGGTTTAGCTGTATTTATTATGAAAGTGACAGTATGCCGGACTAGTTTCCTTTGTTGATGCGTTCTCCTTCTCCAGAATCCAGTGTAGGATGAGAGAAAGATCGCTACACTGTATGTAAAAACGGAGCAAAGGTTGAGGGAGGGGGAGCTTCAGTTCGCAAGGCGAGCCAAAATTTCGACAGGGGGAAATTTCTTCGTGTGGGATAATAGAAGTTGTTTGGGACAAGAAAAGTCTTCGGCTCGGCTTGCAAACTGAGGCTCACTCCGCTCACCCTCACCTTTGTTTTGTTCTCCTCCACACTCATTCTCCAGAAGCCATTTAGATTTTTCGCGATATGTGTTTGTGCATGGTATTCTTCGATGCTGCAGCGCTGCAGACACATGGTTCGCTGCTTTGAAAATAATCCCTCTTATAATGTGAGCACATTAACGCCTGCATAAATCCCATTCTAAAAAAAACTCGGTGTGTGCTAATGCATTTTTAGCGTACACGATTGGGTGGGGCTACAAAGTATTGTGGCTTGAATCTTTATGTTGACATCAAATAAACTGTATTTATTTTTTGTCAATTTTCAGTTTTACTAATGTTATTTTACTTCTGGGACCATATTTTGCTGCTGGTCTGTATGCGGTGTTGTTTCCGTCGACTATTACAGCGAAGTCTTGTGTGACAGCTCCAAACAGTGTCGCCAGTTTCATGCAATAAGCCGGAATTCTGCGTAAATAAATAAGGAAGTTTTCAGTGGAACTTAATTTATTATTGAAATAAATAAAAACTATTTTTCATCAGTATTCGCGATAATAAAATTTTACGCGAATCTCACGAATGTGCAGGATGAGAGCACATATTAAATAATCAGCAGAAACTAATTTCACCGCTGTGGTGTTCAATAATTGTTCCGTCTCTTAAGTGTCAGGCATGCGCGTCGCACAGAGACATCTCTCATGCACAAAAGTGACACGCAGGTGCGAGGATAAGTGTTCTGTAATGAACTCACACACAAGGTTAAATACGATTCCGTGACACAATGCACGCTCCAAAAGTTGAGCAGTGTGTCGTCGTGAGGTTTGTGACAGCTGAATATGTTTCCCAAGAAGAAATTAGTTGCCGTATGGTTGCCGTGTACGGTGGACATTGATTATTTGGGCACTGTGTAGCGTTGGAGCAAACAATTCAAAGAAGGACGTAAAAGTTCCAGTGACGATCCGAGACCGGGGCCAAAGGCTACGTGCAATCACCTCCTGTATGACAGCAAATATTGATGAGCTGATTAGACAAGAACCGAGAATAAGCACCGATGAACAGATCGCCCGAACATCAGTCACTGTTCGGTTCACACTATTATTCCCGACCATCGCGACTTCGAGTTTCAGGCAATTAAAAAAAAAAAAAAAGCAGGTAAAGATAGGGGACCGCCGCTTCGCAGGGGGAAGGGGGGGGGGGGGGGCGCTGCAGGCGCCAGTGAAAAGCGCTCTCTTTGGCCGCGTTCCGATAATTGTCCGGGCAGGCCGGTTCCCCGTCCCATTGAATAGCTGCGCGCGTAGCTCTCGAAAGGGGTCAGTTCTGCACGTGTTGGGCTGCTACATAACTGTTTGTGCAGTCGCGTGCTCTCTCCTTGGTGCTTGAACGCTTCGCATGCGCATGATTCAGAAAATTTGAAAAATTTGGCAGCGCGAACGTGAAAAAAACAAACTAGTGGGTCATGTCCCCTACGTGAGGCAAATTGACGAAAACGCCATTATCGTAACGGCGCTTTTAGGGTCGCAAGTAATGAAGTGGCAACATAATATACAACGTGGAACTCGAAGAAAAATACCTTTTTTAACATTATAATCTTCTTAATCGAAATTTTATTCGATTGCTCTTGCGGTACACGCAGTTTCGATGACTGAATAACTTGTATTTTAGTACTTTTTGTGCTAATAATAACGAAAACTACTTTTATTTTAACACAAATTAGGGGCCTGAAGGTGATATGCAAAGCTCTTCAGCTTTGCATATCAGCTTTGCATATCGTTTTTCTCTTCAGAAAAACGAGACCCTCCACCGATTACGCCTACGAACTGCTCGCTTATGGTTAAGAGAAAAATGCCGTAAGCTGGTTAATAAGTGCCATAGAGATAAGAGATTGCTTATTTATGTATTGCTATCACATCGTACGCGCACCCCCAAGACAACCTATTCGCAGAACCATCGCTCTTAAGCAAATGCTCACTGATGTGCAAGAAACATTTTGACTTTTCATGTTTTTCGAAAGTGCATTCGGCCACATGAACACTCATCAGTAAATAACGATGATGGAGATATGTTCCTTGCAAGGTTCAGTAAATAAATATTTTTGCAATTAATGATGCCATACTTTTTTTCAATAGGATAAAACTCTGGTGTAGTTGGAGGCCGTTCATAGTAAAAAAAAAAAAAAATTGTGGGCGCATCTCCTCTTTCTCTGTATACTCGTAAATTGTGTGGCAAAAAGGAAGCCACAGGGAGAAAGTAATAACCCCGTGACGTCATGCCCTTCATTATAGAGCCTAAACGGGTTTATTCCGATTAATTACACCGCCATTTTACACAGTAGCTTATACACCTTACTCCGCTAGTAAAGCCACTCACAAGACGACAAAACAGCTTGTTCCGAGCGGAAATTTCAAACATTTCACATTTAAACGGGGTTACGAATGGTTCGGGCCAATATGCATTTCCTTTCTTTTCTTTTTTTTTTTTTGTTGTTGAAGGCTTCTGTGCATCCGTAAAAGTGTTATGAGCACATTTTGCTTTAGAGAAATGCTCGAACTTTTGGGAAACATATTCCCTGTACCTAATTGTTACTGTAAATATTACATAATACACCTAGATTAATACACCTAGAGCCTATCATAATCATAACAATCCCTTTTCGTCCAAGTGCTGTCTTCTGAGCAAACTCGTCGTTTCTGACAAGGGGATTAAAACAGCTTCATGCGGGCTTAAATATCAGTGTTTAGTTTGGAAATAAATACGTCTTTATAGTCGCATGATAAGATGACCTCCATTTCTTTCGGAATAGTTTTATATCCGGAATCTTTTTTGGAAGCAACCCTAATATTTTACTTCGCATAAGATTTAGTCACTGCTAAATAATTAGTGATAAAGTTTTCAGCCTGTAAAATTGCTTCCCAGAACATGACAGTGCCCATGCGTAGTTTATAACGATGTCTTCGCAGCGAGTAATTCGTAGCTTGCACTTTAACATTACTGAAAATTAATCGCTGATTATTGCAAATTCTGTCAAGTGTGTAAAAGTTCTCTCACACGGTGAAATTTATTGGCCTTGCAGAACAAAATAATTACACAACTAATATACCGTTATATAGTAACATCACACACATCAGAAATCCTTTATACTTTTCTCGGTTTCAGGAAATCATTTACAGTTAGTGGTGCATGCAGTAATACACTATCACATTCTATGACATTGGCCGCAAAAAGCACCTCGGCAAATTCAATCCACTCAGCGCTGTACACGTGAACAATCAGCTTTCCTGTGCGGCGAGGTTTCCTGTATAGTGTCGGCGTGATCTCATTTTTGGGGAATACTTGTGCGTGGTTGTCTGGGCCAGAGTTGATGTGCACTCAGTCTAAAGCAACTTGCCATGCAGTGCGCTACCAGTGCCACATTTAAACTGCTTAATCCTCGAGTCAAGTACGATATAATGAACCAGGCTTTCTCGATTCAATCTAAAGTACTGCCGGTATCTGCGTGGGCTTGACACTAAATTCGCCGGTCTCACTCGCATGAGACACGCGCAAACTGTCTAAAAAGAGTCGATAAGAAAAACAAAGCTGTCATTAATTAGGCAGGCCCAAGCATTAGGCGCGTGAGCGCGGCACAGCGCAAGAAATGTGCAAAGTAATGCTTTGTTTTCCTAAAATCCGCTCTTCTTCTGCTGCATTGGCGAAATCCTTGGATTTTTTTTCTGCAATATTGCAGAAATACTGCAGAAGACACGTTTTCATCGCCAACAAACCAGACCTACGCAGCTCGCGTTTCTGCGAGCGCCACCGGCTGCCGATCCACACTCCCGGAGTGACGGTGGCGCCACTTCTAGGTCGATCTCGCGGCGAATACTCTGCATCCTCCTTGGTCCCTTAGTTCAGGCCACATATCTTCTCTCGTCTTCTTCTATCGCTTCCTCCTTACTCTCCTCCAGACGTGGCACAGGTGCACGCCGAGAGTGAACGATTTCTTCGTTTTTCCACAGGACAAAGTTGTACACTGTCAATAGTTTTAGCTCCTTCCTTGGTTTTACGTCGCTGTCGGCACACGAACACCTTCCACCGTGCACTCAGGCTCCAAAATTCACCCGCACTTGTGACCCCAAGGCAGTGTCGTGGTAGCATTTAGGTTATAAAAACAACTGCAGTTTTTTATAACCTCCTTGGTATCAACAAAAATATTGAATCTCCACCGCGGCAACAGCCTGGTTATAGCATCCACAATTATATATACATATTAGATATATCTATTGTCTCCATTTTAGAACCAACTAATGCTGAATATTTGGAGTGACCAACTTGTAACAAGCGTGCGCGGGTGCGCGCGCGCGCGAGCGTTGTGCACTTAAGGTGTCCTTCGAGAGCGCGGCAATCATTATGCCTATTCTAAAAGCACAGCAGGTGTCCATTTCCTGGCTTGAGCATGGATGCTGAGGGCCGGTAGAGGTGGTCTCAGGATGGTTGCAGAAATTTATCACCATAATCTAAAACGGCAGTAAAGAGCGGGTATGTGTCGATTATAAGTGTTTAATTCTGCATATATCTATATAGATGTCTCTCCGAACTTCTTGGCATCGCAATGCCGTCAATTAAGTAGAACTCAACAGCTGCACTGAATATTAGAATTACGGAGAATTTAAGCTTCCCTTTACGGTAGAAAGTACCGTCTTGCTGGAAAAGTTCACAAAGAAACCCAATCGAATGAGCAGATCTAGTACCGGGATTGGGATTCTGGCCAAGGTCTTTGCACGTCCTTCCGCCGTTCAAACGCCGTTCGGTTCACATTTCAGGCAGACCTTTCGAGACAGCTCGGCGTTCATCCATCCTCATTAAGCGAGCAGCACGTTCGCGCAGAGCTAACGCACGCAGGCAAGTCCTTCTCGAACCAGAGCCCAGTGCTCCCTGGGGATTCCCCGGAAGCAGCCGCTTACCAAGGCACAGAACAGGAGGCAGTTTCCTCCTCGACTTTGGGCGCCAAGCCCGAGATTAAGCAGGAGAAGAGAGGAAAGCGTGTTTGATAGAGAGAAAGAAGGAAAACGGTGAATGGACAGCCGCATTCCTAAATTTTAATTAGAGTACAAACACCGCTCTCTGTGCCGACACCATTCCCTCTCTTATCTTCCTGCGCTCCATCAGCGGTGCCTGCGCTAACAAGCCGATCCAAGCCTTTTTTTCGAAGCGGTGGCCAAGGGGGGAGCGCACTCGAAATTATGCGTGCCTGATTCTATTACGCTTCTAAGTGCAAGCCACAGGCATGGAAGCTGTGAGAGACGAAACGCCCCTCGTTTTCTGAAACGATGGGTGGCAGGGAACCAATTAGTTAATAGCTGAATGCGAGACCAATCTTTTACGATGGAATTGTATTTATTCTTGTACTTTTTCTGGGATCGCGCTGCGAACTCGGAATTCGACGTTGCTCGGCTGAAATTAATTTGATTAAGGACTGCGTGGCTCCGCCTTGAGTGTCTGCTTGAAGCGCACCGAGTGCGATGATCTTGAAGGAGTGGTCGGACGAATGCGGTATCCAAATGTCTTTATAGAGATCCAGTTGATAATAGTTTCAGGCGACTCGCTAGTTGACCGCGACATTTTGTAGTTACCTTGAATTCCGACGAGCCCTTTCGCATGGAGAGGACATTTCAGACTTGGAGGGAAACGTTATAAGTGCAGGTTAACGAGAAAAGCAACTTTTACCGAGCATATTGGGAAACCTACGCTGACGTTAATATAAGGAATCTGTTTCAGTGAATTGTTCGCTGTTACTTTTAGGCGAGATATATAAACTCAATCAGGATGTGACCGAGGGACAGGGGTAGGTTCGCGAATGTGCGCTAGGCGCTCCGCTATTCAAGACTGCTTCTGACATTATGCAGCAGGATTTACAACGATACTTCTCCTCTGGTCGATCATATTCGAAAGCCGTAATATGCGGTCGTAAATTTGAATGCCACCGTTACTGCGAACGTGTGGATTTTATGACCGGTTCCCTGACCTGAGTAGTCATGACACTATCAGCAAGGCAATTTGCAGTCTGGGGCAAAGCGTGAACATTTGCTGGCTGCAACGCCACGTTCCACATTGAGGCAAACTGCTCGAAGCAGGAATAGATGCAGAAAGAAAAGGTCACCGGTACGTTGACGCCGAACTCTCAGGTGGGGCTACAGTCTTTGGAAAACGCAACTCATTAGACTTCTACAGTGCCTTTCTAAACAATCTAAAAACTCCAGCCTGTGAACGAGTGTCGTAACACTTTCTGTCACCCCGAACTTTACATAACTGATAAGTGGTGAGATCAAATAGCATTCTCTTTGGTGCGGCAGTGTGGGTGATGTTAGCATGTGTCTAATAGTTGTGGTCAGGGAAAAGTACGTATTGCCTTGCCCGTTACAGAGCGTCGACGCCGAGATGCAGGTCTAGCTGATGAAATTCATCCACAGCTTTCTCGTTATTCCACTGGTATTAGACTGTCATGCAATTGGCCGACAGTGTTGTAGGGAATTTAGATTACGTTTTACTGTTTTTTGATGTTATTTAACAGGGTATGTTTGCTTCAGGGTTCTGAATCTACACACTGGCTATGGGGAACGAGCAAGAATAATTTTTTGCTGCTAGGGCATTTTTCATTGCGTGCTATATCGTCTCCCATCGGCATGCCTTTGCATCTAGGCCTCCATCGAAATGCGGCCGTGGTTCAGTTTCGCAGCCCGGATACCAGCAGCTGAAAGCAATGTCTATTCATCCATTCAGCAGCGTTATACATACACTCCCAATGGAGCTCTTGCTTCAATGCGCCTGACAGTTGATAAGCGTGTTTTGTTTAGTCGAATTACCTTTGTAGTGACGAGGGAGGAGCCACAGGAGCAAAAATGAAGTGAAACATCCCTGAAAAGACCACGTACGAGTGTTCTGGCTTCGGTTCTATATATAAATTAACCTCAATATTGATTTGTATTCGCACATTTAACAACCTGTCATTTAAAGCTTTTTTTTATTTTGTAACAAGTATTGCCAAGAAAGCGATTTGCCTAGAGCCGTACTTGCAACCACTTGAGCACTAAGAGATTTCATTCAGATCATTGTAAGGACTTTTCTTTTGACAGAAGTGCTGAAGAATAAACAACGAGCGCACCTTTCTGAAAGTTTCAACTATAAATTTACTATTTCCTCTTGTGAATCAGGCATTGTTACAACGCCTGGCTTCTCTGTAAAACTTACTTTCATTCCATTCTGGCCACATGGCTAAATATGAAGAGGGGTTTTCAAGTTTTTGTTTAATACAACTCTTCCAGATGAGCCGTACATCAGTTTTCTATCTTTTCTCTGGAGAAATACTTGGCGCTTCCGTCCTGTATATTTGTATTCCGTTGCTTAGTGGGCAAAATAAGTCGGCGGCTCTGCACCTCGACGGAGGTCGCGTACTTCGTGAATAGGTAATGAACCACCCTGCCTTCCTCCAGCGTGTCCTCTTTACGCCGTCGAGTGTGCTGCTTTGCTAACCGCCGTGTCGCCATGAGCGGAGTAGGATGCTCCTCGGCGTGTTTAAATTAAGGGAACAGATGTTGGTCCCTCTGTTCCCAGAATAATCTAAACACACAAACCTCCTGTTGGTCCCTCATCTTATTTTGTCAAGACTGCCTCCTTGGGCAACGTAGAGTACTTAGGCAGATTAAACTGGCTAGACGCCGTTATACACAAAAAGTACAGAAACATTCATCTTACGGTAGAGAAAACTCTGGTGACTGTATTTAGAGAAGTTACCATAGCTTTCCTAGCCAAAAAAGAAGAAACAACAAATTGTGACTGGCGAGTGAAGCAATAAAAAGAGCCTCGGTTGAGGCCTGCGTGATAAAATGCGATTAAAAATAAAAATAAAATGGGAGCCTAAATATAAGACAGTGTTATGTAGGTTACAAAACAAAAATTAGGGGAGGATTGTGTTTTGTTCAACAGTTTCAATAATGGAGGAACATTGGTGCTGCAATCGGTTCATGTCAACTCTGTTTTAGGAAACGCATAAGTACCGTGAAGGTGGCTTCATTATTATCACGTACCCTGAAACAACTCGTGGTAGTCGTAAAGGAGAATTTTATGCTCTCCAGTTTGCTGAGAGAAAGTTAAACATTAAGGAGTGTAGGAGGACACTGCCTTCTAAATCTAATGTCCTATCGCTGGTTTTGTTTTAATATAACTAAATATACCAGAAATAATAATAATAATAATAATAATAATAATAATAATAATAATAATAATAATAATAATAATAATAATAATAATAATAATCTTTTTTCAGTATATTGAAAACAGCATACACAAACGGAAACGCCGAAGCCACAAGTGGGCTTGTGCGGCGACAACGGCAGCCGCGGCAATGTACGCGCTACATCCGAACTTCATCAGAGGCAAAAAGAAAAGAAACAAGGAAAAAAAAAAAAGAAACATTTGGCACAACATATTATCAAAACTGCACTGATAACATCAGTACATATTAAAGGTTCGCTAACGCTTGAACAGCAACTCTCAGTGTTTTGCGGGTGGTGAAAGAAAATACATCGTCCGGTAGTGCATTAAATATAGCTGGAACATAATAGTGTCTTGCTGCTTTACCGTACTGAGTGCGCACTCTCGGTTTAAGATAACGAGGAACATGTCTCAACGGTATCGGTTTCGTGTTTATGTGCCTGTATGCACTGCTCCAAATATATTTCAGTACTACAATTCAGGCCTAGTGGTTAGAGCGTCCGTCTCGGCTGCGGGAGGTGGTTAGTTCGAAACCCACCGCCGGACACCCACCGGTAAAAATGGGTACAAGCGTCCCCCGGCCTGGCGCTCGGCTTTTCCAGGGGTGTGCGTTTGGGAGAAGCTCCGTAAACCCCGAGCCACAGTGGCCACAGGATTGGAGGAGGTCAGAAAATACATCGTCCGGTAGTTCATTAAATATAGCTGGAACATAATAGTGTCTTGCTGCTTTACCGTACTGAGTGCGCACTCTCGGTTTAAGATAACGAGGAACATGTCTCAACGGTATCGGTTTCGTGTTTATGTGCCTGTATGCACTGCTCCAAATATATTTCAGTACTACAGTACTTCAGTACATCCCCATTCCAAAGAAAGGCAGTGCCAAAGATTGTTTCAACTACCACACGATCGCGCTTATTTCGCATGCTAGCAAGGTGATGTTGAAAATCCTCCAAGATAGGCTGCAGCAGTATGTGGATCGGGAGCTTCCGGAGGTGCAAGCTGGGTTTCGCAAGGGCAGAGGAACTAGAGACCAAATTGATAACCTTCGCTGGATCATGGAAAAAGCAAGAGAGTTCCACAAACCCATCTACTTCTGCTTTATTGATTATGCGAAAGCGTTTGACTGCGTAGATCACAGCAGATTGTGGCAAGCTCTCCAAGAGATGGGAGTTTCAATTCACCTGATCTGGCTCCTCAGGAGCCTGTATGAAGGGCAAGAGGCCACAGTCAGAACTGGGCATGGTCTTACTGATTGGTTTCCGATCGAGAAAGGAGTGAGGCAAGGCTGCATACTGTCGCCCTGCCTATTTAACCTATATGCAGAGTGCATCATGAGGAAGGCCGGTCTGGACGAGTCTTCAGCTGGAGTGAAGATTGCTGGAAAACGTATCAACAACCTTAGATATGCGGATGATACCACTTTAATGACAGAAAGTGAAGTGGAACTCAAGAGACTTCTGATGCGCGTACAAGAAGAGAGTGAGAAGTTTAGGCTTAAACTGAACATTAAAAAGACAAAGATCATGGCGTCTTGCCCTATCAAGTCCTGGACCATTAATGGACAAGAAGTGGAAGCTGTGACAGATTTTCTGTTCTTGGGCTCCACGATTACCTCGGAAGGAGACTGCAGCCATGAAATTAGAAGACGCCTGCTTCTGGGAAAGAGAGCAATGGTTAGCCTTGACCGCCTAGTAAAGAGCAGATACATTAGTCTGCCAACCAAGATCCGTATAACTCGTGCTATGGTCTTTCCAGTTGTGATGTATGGATGCGAGAGTTGGACTGTGAAAAAGGCTGACCGCCGAAGAATTGACGCGTTTGAATTGTGGTGCTGGCGAAGACTCTTGAGAGTTCCCTGGACTGCCAGAAGATCAAATCAGTCGATATTGTCGACCATAAACCCTGACTGCTCATTGGAGGGTCAAATTTTAAAGTTAAAGCTCAGCTACTTTGGTCATCTGATGAGAAGAGAGGAGTCGCTGGAGAAAGATTTGATGTTGGGAAAGGTTGAGGGTCGCCGGAGAAGGGGTAGGCAGCGAACGCGATGGTTAGATGGCATCCTCGAGGCACTGCAGATGAAGTTATGTGATGTTAGGAAGACAGTGAGAGACCGGAAAGCGTGGCGTGACATGGTCCATAGGGTCACGAAGAGTCGGACACGACTGAACGACTGAACTGAACTGAACTACAATTTGTTTAGAAATATATTGTAAAAAGAGGGCAAACCGGCTGTTCTAAAGACACTGCAGGGCAAATTCTGCTGTGGCATGTAGAGGACGCTTGTAGCGATGTTTTTCAAAATCCTATTAACTCGACATTTCCATGTGAAAGAGCAGTTAAAGAAACAACACATACCGTATCTTAAAACACTATAGCCCAGAGCCTGGGCGATTAGGTTTCTGATAGAAAAAAGGCATCATGGTTTTCAAATTAAGCAACAGACATGCAACACTTCTAAGTTTCTTACAAATGTGGGTAAACTGAGCATTCCATGTCAGATCGCAGTCTATGTGTACACCAAGATACTTAACCGACGGGACGCTAGCTGTAGGTTGACAGGAACATAAAAAGCAATATGAGAGGTGTAAATATATGGAACCTACACTTGGTACATCTTTGTGCGGGTTATGAAAAGAGACAAGCCTGTATTTGGTGCTACTTATTTGTATTGAGTTTGAGGCAAACCAATCACTAATTTTAATAGCGTCCTCCTGAAGGTTAGCCAGGGCGCATGAAAACTCGGGGTTGCTTGATACCAGTAAAGTGTCATCAGCGTAAAGGAATACTCTGGATGCTTTCACGTGGTCACATATATCATTCATATATAAGTTGAACAACAATAGTCGATGGGGATTAAGAAAACGTCGGAAGGTCGGTTGGCAAGCAACAGCCAGCCCTGCAATAACGAGCGTGCCGTGTTCGCTAAATGTTTCCCGCTGGCCGAAAGAACCTCACACCGTCGGCATAGATGATTGAACACGAAGATCCTTCCGAATGAGGAGATTATAGTACTCTGATTGTGCTGACCAAATACGAAGCTGACATTTTGCCACCGTGACATCATCGGCAACGAAATATTTCATGGAAGGTCTAAGTGGACACAGAATTTCTTGCTAATTGCTCCGTCGCAGTGTATATACAAACAAGGTAAAACAGCGCAAAAAAAAAAAAACGCACAGGGCGCAGCAAGGTGAGACGAACACAGGCGCTGACTACATAACATAATTTCTGTAGGTTCAGGTTTTGACAAAGTTTTTTGGCCCTGCTCTTTACCTTGTTTCAGGACACGTTGCTGCACTCATCGAAGGATGAACCGATAACTTCAACGGCTTTGGTCACGTATTCGTCCTTCAGTAACACAGCAAAGCCTCCTTCCTTGTCCGCAGAAAGAAGACAAAGCTGATTGTCCTTGAGTTCTACAGCACCAGTGAAAACGCAATACCTCAGAATTAAACACTCCAGGGTCGACTTAAAGAGCATGGTGTGAAGCGAAATACCAACTTGTTCATTAAGTAACCTCAGGCGATAGATCATCATCATTATCTCATCATCATTTATTTCCAACAAGTCTTTGGGGGTCCCCAGACAAAAAAGCTGTTGAGAAACAGCTTTAGGGTGCCTGGGGCCCGTATAAGGCAGTAGCATATAAGGCATGTCTGTGCATTAGCATCAATAACAAAAATCACTATTTTGTTATTTAGTGTACATGTCAAGATCGTAAGCAAAACATACACCGATCACAAATATCGCTAAAAAGGAAAAGTTAACAAAGAATTGTCAGCCCCAAGAAAATGTCATTATGAACAAATCAGCATCAAAAAAGAAGCCGTCATCGGTTAGGTAACAAAGAATTCGCGTATTTGTCTCCGGGTAGCAATCGTCAAATGAACACCATTGTTTAAAAATGTATTTAGTAAAAAAGGTAATCTGTGTTTAAGGGACTGCAACATGGAGTCAGTGCGCCTGTGAGGAATGAGCCACTTATCATAGCTGCGGGTACGGTGGTCACCACTGTACACTGTTAAGTTGCATCAGGATTCAAGAAATGTTTTAGACACGTTGCTGGCAAACAAAAATGAGCAAATAAGACGGAAAGCATACACTTTTCTAATCCTTATTGTCCGGTATCGTGAAAATAGTTCTTTAGATGGGTATATGTAAGGTACATTGTCAATGTACCGTAACGCTTTCTTCTGTAAAAGCAAAACATTGCCAGCGTTCATGTGATGTTAAAACGCCACCGAAAAAGAAGGGCTACTTCAAAGCAAACGTTTCCTTACGTAACAATCACTTTAAAAGAATCAATGAAATAACCAACTTCGGTAGAACACTCGTTCTTAGCGGCCTCGCTTTTGTTTATACTGGTATAACGATGGAAAGAACTCGAGCGCTGAAAGTTTACTCTAAACTATGCAGGAGCCCCGCATCTTTAAGATTTGATTTGCATTCCATAAAGTACCAGCGACGGGAATAACCTAAACTTCAAAAAAAAAAAAAAGAGAGAAAAGAATTCGCCTTCCTGAGTCGCTGCTGCAGGTCAATTTTTTCCGCTCCTTAGTTATGCAGCCTCTGAGCCCAGCTGAGGCTGAATGAAGAGTGGAGCGTCGATTTCCGCTTCCAAGGCACACTCGCTCATACTCGCTAAGGCGACAATGTTTTCCAAATGGAGCACGCAGCCTAAGTTTGTAATCAACGCCGCAGCCAGGAAGTTATAACACTATATTGGTCATTTCACTCGGCGACTCTTAAGCGCCGGCGATTATGACTAAGCAGCTTTTATAGCGAAACTATAAGGATTATAGCTTCCGGTACGAGCCTTATTAGTTCCCTGGCTGCAATGCGAGCGCTAATCAACTTCTGTGTTCCCTTGCCTCAATAATGCACCTTTCCTGATGCCTTCGCTTAAGACCGGGTATTAAGGCAGCCTTCGCCAATTTATGAGGATTGAGGGCACCGTATACTAGCGGGCGTGGAAGGGTCATTAAGTTTACGAAGAAGACAGCGCATTGGAATAATACCTTACATCTCGTTAAAAAGAAAACAAAATGCAAGGTTTGCCAGCAGACAACGTATATCTTTGCAAAGACTGCATATGCATCTAGCATTGTCAGGAGTTGTAATTACATTTCTGGGAAGAAAAATGTTATATGCTTGAAATATGAAATGCATTGCAATCACTACTACTCGGAGAACCAGCTAGTTTGAGGTTTTACCACCTCATGTTCCGGTTCTGTACCTCTATATGGTACACGTCAGATAATTCTTTACCAAATCACGGGGTAAGTTCCAGACTAGACTTTTCTGAATGAGTTTTTTTTGAAGCAGGATCAGCGGCAATCCTGCTTAGAGGACGCTGTAGTAATGATGAAAATTGTAAAACTCAATACAACCAGTTAACTCGTTGTGCTTACAAAAAACAAACCTATGAAGTGTTTCCTGAGTACTTTTTCGGCAAGAACGATTGGCATAAATCTATTGAATTAAACTGTAAGTAGAAAAAAAAGGGTACAAAACAGAAATGAATATGAGCGTTTGAACTAGCCCAGCACTTCTGCCAGCTGCGACATGGCGAACGGCTGCAGAAACCGGCTGCTCCGAGCATCCGAGAATGCAGCTCACTGTGACACTCTCTTCCTTTTCCCCAGAAACGCGAGCACACTTTACGCTGTGTACTCATTTGTAAACGATATTGGGAGTGGGCAATTAAACACTTTTTCTTCAGAAGTTCTCGCTTAACCTGTTGGAACATCGCGTGATACAATAGTCCTTTTGGCATGGTACGCATGAAGGCAGCGCTTGAAAACAACGCAGACATTTTACTCCCTGCCCCATGCACAGCTGTTGAAGAACGTTAAGGAATGTATCGTCAAGGATAACGACGAGCGTGACTGCATTGGCAGGTGTGGTGTCTCAGTGGAGAGTTTTCTTGAACTGTTATCCTTTTACTTGCGTTTCACCTTTGTTGGATGGGGTAAAAAGGTGTACGTACAACGGTCCGGTGTTTGTATTGGATCTCGAATCGCCCCTGTGATTTTGCAAGAGAATCTGAAGGGCATACCTGTGAAAGTGTTTCACTATGTCGATGACATTTTGGTGTTTTTGAGCCAAGAATTGCCCAGGAGTGTCACTGATGTAATTAAGATTTTCAAAGAGAGGGGCCAGGGTCTAGGTTTTACTTTTGAGCTACCGGACTCTGGTTCTATACGGTTTCTTGATTTTAAGATCATATGCCATGAGACAGGGGTGTGTTGAAAGTATAACCCAAGAACAGCTAAGCCGATTCTGAGCTACAATTCAAGACATTCAAAGTTGTTAAAGGCAGGCATAGCGATTTCCTGTCTCAAGGCTTCATTCGTGAAGTCATGCTCCCAAAGGGTTGAGGCCAGCCTCCAGGGGCAAGTTAAAAGGCTTAGAGACGCTGGGTTTCCGGATGTTCCGTTGGCACAGGTATCGGAAAGGGTAATGAATAGGGGTTTAAATTTTGCACAACAGTCTGATAAAGTTAGAGAGCAGACAAGAATAGCGGGGATTCCGTACTTACACGGAATTTCACACCGTTTGAAAAAGGTTGGAGCAAGATACGGTGTAAAAGTACTTTTCACAGCTAAAAATAAGCTGGGCAACATCTGCAGTGCAGTACGGAGGAAGCTGCATTCCAGAGGTACTCAAGCGAGGATGAAGTGCACGGTATCGCACAGAAAACCGCTCATCGACTACGGCACCGTTGAGGTATATTCCATGTCGCTTTCGCTCAGTAAATCGTACATTGGCCGACAGGCCGTTGTATTAATGAGCGCTTGTTTGAACACCGTAGATCAGTAAAAGGAGCTGTGTCATCTAACCTTGCCGCTCATTGCTGGGAGTGTAAAGATTGCTTCCCCCATTTGGACAGGACCAATATCTTGTTCAGTCACCCTGATCGGATGTGGAGAGAGCTGGTTGAGGCGTTTCTGATAAGTAAAGGGTTAGATGCGTGCGTAGCTACACCTTCCGTTAATATTGTAGAAGAAGAGATTCACGCTCTCGGTGAATATTTGGCGGCGAGGTGTTAGTGGGTGCTTGTCATGTGGGAGGTTGTTAGTTTTGTTAGTTGTGTTGACAGGTTCAATCCTCACTTTGCGCACGCGTACTGTTTTTAAAAGGGCTTCGCGGTGTTTTCACGTGTCTAGTCTTGATTTTATCGATGTGTTTGGTTCCCATATAACTATACCTTTCTAGGAATAAACATTCAGTTGCTAGAAAGTGCTTCTGTCGTCTCCTGTTCTTTTAGCCTTGCGTTTCGCGCTGCATTAAGATGAATCCAATCAAACACGCCCACTTTTCTATACTCGTGTATTCACAAAGCGCTGGTAACACATAAGACATCTCAAAAGTTCTCATTCAGATATGTAGATAAAGAGAACTCTAGTTTTCTATTCAGCGTTAAATATATGTGACACGGATCACGTGCCGTCATCAGTTTTTGGAAGAGGTTTTTCGTTTTGTTGCTCCACGGAAAAGAAAAGAACACTTCAATGTGAATGTCGGCGCATGAAAAGTTTAGCGTAGCTGTCTTATGCTGAAGTCAATGCAGTACCGAAGTGCGTCGTTTGTTTTAATCTAGTGAGAGATTTCGTTGTTCCTACTCAACCATGCAGCATGCATAATGAATGTTGCCAAGCTTACCGACTTGTCCTCAACTTATACCATTCTTTTTTATTATTTCGAACTCACGATTTTTTTTTTACGTTCTCAGTGTTTTTGTATTCCTATCCACGATAAGCTGCCCTGTTTTCCCTTAGCTTGATATTTTTCTAGTGTAAGTGCAGTATTTCGAAGAGAGAGAGAGAGAGAGAAAAAAAAAAACCTTCTCTAACGATATTCTCCAGCGAGGCGGACTGCTGATGAAAAGAGCTCGCGTCACGAAAGCGCAAGCCAGCAAGAAGTTTTTCATCAATCAACAAAGTCGAGGGGTGCGCTCTTGACACACCGAGAGCTCTGGGCGTGAAACATTGGCGTCAGCGCGATGTTCACTGCAACACTGGCAAACAAGAAGGAACTCACCAGGAATGGAATTCACCTAACACGTGTTTTAGTTTTTGCAGCTTTCTAAGGAACTGTTTTTAAGTGAGCTGAGAATGGGCGCTACCCATCATTTATATTTCACAGCGGTTAAAAAAAAAAGAAAAAAAAACGTAGCGAAACTAGCTTTTGGGCTAGTTAGACGTATTTTTGAGGCGTAACTGCAGCACGAGAAAGAATTTCACATAAGCATGGGCCTCCCACGTGTCTTGGGTTTATTTGTCTCGTGTGTTGCACGCTGCTATCATGTTTTAACAAATAAAGTTTATCTCGAGTTGTTTTTTTGGGTTTTCAGAACAGAATGAAACGTGAGCCGCCATGCACATCGCATAGCGCCTATATTCGCGTGTTTGCAAAGTTTTTTCGCGATAGCGTCGACGGTCCCCTTCGCCGAAAATCTGGCATCGCCACTTGAGGTGTTGTGAGCCAGAAATCAAGAGGAATGTTCTTGCAGGTGGTAAAGGGCTTGTAACATTGGCGGCCATGGATTGTTAGCGGAGTCACGGGACGTCAGGAGACTGCGCGATATCGTCGAGGTGGCAGACAGTGCGCACTCGTGTTTCTACTTTGAGACCAGTATCGAGGTGCCGGTGGACTCGCATCACGAGTAAAACACGCTACTCGACTCTTGGCTACGCATGAGCTTTCTTACGGCTTATTCTATCGGGACTTGATGTCTATGTCGGGTGCTTTTTGAGATAATGCGGCAACTTGCAGTTTTGTGCTAGTGAGTTCAAGACTAATTATAGAGGCCAATTATAAAAGGGAGACTGATTAGACCAATAGCAAAGTTCATGTGCACAAATGAGTATTCGCAAGGGCAGCCATCAGACGGACAATTAAGGGAAATTAACGTTTTTGCTTAAAGATGGATTTCAGGTGTCCCCCACCCGGTCAGCACAGACTGTCAACCCAATATTGATACTTCACTTCAGTTCAGTTCAGTCGTTCAGTCGTGTCCGACTCTTCGTGACCCTATGGACCATATCACGCCACGCCTCCCAGTCTCTCACTACCTTCCTAACATCGCATAACTTCATCTGCAGCGTCTCGAGGATGCCATCTAACCATCGCGTTCGCTGCCTACCCCTTCTCCGGCGACCCTCAACCTTTCCCAGCATTAAATCTTTCTCCAGCGACTCCTCTCTTCTCATCAGATGACCAAAGTAGCTGAGCTTTAACTTTAGAATTTGACCCTCCAATGAGCAGTCAGGGTTTATGGTCGACAATATCGACTGCTTTGATCTTCTGGCAGTACAAGGAATTCTCAAGAGTCTCCGCCAGCACCACAATTCAAACATGTCATTTCTTCGGCGGTCAGCCTTCTTCACAGTCCAACTCTCCCATCCTACTGGAAAGACCATAGCACGAGTTATACGGATCTTGATTGGCAGTGTAATGTCTCTGCTCTTTACTAGGCGGTCAAGGCTAGCCATGGCTCTCTTTCCCAGAAGCAGGCGTCTCCTAATTTCATGGCTGCAGCCTCCTTCCGGGGTAATCTTGGTACTACGTTGTGAAATGTTCAGCCCTATCTAGGACCAGTACATTACCTATGCATTACAATATTGTGCCAATAGTTTGCGCTGCTTGGATCATTATATATTATCTTTTAAGGTTACAAAGCCTTTCTGGGCTCAAGGGGAATATCTCGCGTCGGCTAGATCTGCTCGCGAGATGTGTCAGCGAGACGTCGCAATAGATTCTGACGTCAACATAATTTGCCAAGGGGACGTCGCGATAGGTTATCACGACAAGCCTAGAGAAAACAAAATAATGAAACTATAACGATTGCACAAACACGCAAGACAGATGAAGAAAAGAAGGAGAGAAGACTTTCGCCTTTAAGCTCGCAAGAGAAGCTAGACGACACAATCCTGTAATTTTTTATTCTGACGTTCGCCTTGAATTATGTCATGGAAAGCCGTGATGAAATTTTTCCAAGGAAATTACCTGAAATCTGCGTGATTTTGCTCGGATGCATTTTTTTGTTTCCCGCTAAAACGTTGCGTACGGATTTCAATTGAGTAACGCGACGAACATTTTCATTTCGCCATTTTAGCACATTTTATTTTCCGATTATTAGTAACTACATGTGACCTGTATGAAGGTCGCCTGAAGGTTTCCTGGAAAGCGAAAAGCATTTTCGCTTGTTTTGCCCTGCCTTCACATTTACTCGGCCATCAACGGTCGCCTGGATGACCATAATCATCGGTCCCTCTACCCTTGGCTCTGTCAGAACATTATATTTTTACCCGCGACACTAACGAAGTAGACGCCACGCAGCGGCGGCGCCCTAACTACTAGTGTAAGAAGGATTGCTTTGAGGAACCTGGTCTCTTGGACTCTTGGGAAACTGGTTCGTAGGTACAATTAGGCACTCTGGCCTAAGTTATGTATAGTAAAAATATACATTTTTAAGGAACACCGTTCGATGGATGTTTTCGATCGAAACCGATAAAATAGCCGGTAAGCGTCTTTTTGTGATTCCTTGCTGCTAGCAACAGATAAAAATCTTGGGAACAGGAAGTTTCTAATTTGCTGCAGAGCGCATTCAGCACAATGGCAAAGAGCTTACTCTCAGGCACCGAAGCTTTTTAACTAAAAAGAGAGAACGCGGTGATGCGTCTCATTAGAGTGGCGTATGTAAATACAAAGCGCGATTTGTCAACATTTACTAGCAGGCGCATTTGAAGTTCGAGCAGCGTACTTTTCATTACTACCTACGTAATGGCAGTTTTTATTAGAGGCTGATTACTGGTAAGTTGATGAATCGGTAACCTCAGCGAGGGGTGCTGGCAAAACTATTTTATTCAATTTCCATTTCCTTCCGATTTCATCTCGCCTCATGGCGCCGAAATCCATGAATTGAAATAATTAAGGTGGGCGGAAGAAAGGAATTGTACTAAATTGGAGAGAAACAATAGTATCATATTAGTTAGATAATTAGAGCGTAGTCTTTATCGAATGCTTCCTCGATGAACTGAAGGCATTCACTCGTCATACAAGAGCTGTCATTGTTGATGTCACTGACCAAATTAAAACATTTTAACTGCGATTCAACCACCTACCACTGTGATTCCACGCCTGTCGTTTTAAAACGGCTGACAGCGATTTCTTCCTTGTGTTTAATTTACCCGGAAGCTACTCGGAAGCTACGTACGTAGCTTCCGAGTTGATAAAAAAGATAGCTCGCGAGTTGATAAAAAATTTTTGAAACGAGCGCGATTCTGCCTACGCTGCTCCTAAGCAGTCATCCATAAATTGCCATGCTTGGTCTATTGAGCAGCCCCTTCTCGGTCCTGAAAGCTGGCCATTATTACGCCGCCATGTTTGCTTCACAGGGGGGGGGGGGGGGGGTAAATAGATGGGCGCTGTCTACTGCAGGCTCAGGGTGTTGTGTTCGCCTAAATAAAATAAGGTGATATGGTAATAACGGATTGATACAAATTCAGAAGTGCTCTGGGCTCCTGACCTCATTCGTTTCGCCGTTGTAGGTCTTGATCGACAATAGACATGCATCCCGCATGTGGTCACTAAAGCGTTAGGAAAACTTGTAAGCTTCCACTTACAAGTAGACGCTATAGCCCTTTTTCCTACCGGGATATCTTGGCTTGATTATTCAGAATTTTAAATTGCTGTAACTTGAACTTTAGTACACCTAAGGAACGTACGTTATCAAGTCAGACACACATTAACAAGCGTTCCTAGGTGCCCATCGAAGATGCTTGGCATTCAGGACTCTTCGTAACCTTTGCAAAAAAAGCTATACGTATATATGCTTGACGCACCCACCTGAAATTCAGGTGACCTAGAGGCGAGCACTAACGGCGACAGATTTATTTTATAGAATTGCTTCTACTTTCGGAAATAACCCAATTAAAGGAACCTCCTCGCCGTGTTGACCTCATTTGGATCCTCCCACGAATTTAGGCTGTTTGAAATTTCCGATCAATGTCATGTGATTCAGTTTTTAAGACGCTGTCAACCATTGATGAATGTTTGAAACCGCCATTCATGGGGGCAGCGGCTTTTCAGGGGAGCAGTGTGAGCTATCGCGTAAGCATTCTCTGGGTTATAACTCAGCTTAAACTGATTAACCCGCTCGAAAGCAGAATCTGGCATGTTTTTTTTCTCTCGAATGTAGCATAGAAAACTGGCACATAGTTTTGTAAAGTGTGGCTTCGCCTTAGTGTAAATAGGTTAGTTTTATATTTATACACATACATTTAAGAATTGGTCAGAGGCCGGCGTCTATCATTATTTTCGGGCCTGGTCTGCGCGCAGCCGCGGGAAGTCGGGCCCATCCTGAACTGATCTCGCTCTTCCTAGGAGGAAGCTATGCTTGCCACCCAACACATGAACCAGCCAAAACTTGTCCCTCGGACAAGGGGCAAGTTGGAGGCCACGGCCTCCTGCACAGTTACGGGACCTTCTGGAGAAGAAGCACTAGTAATTTTGTTTCATAAAAAAGCATATTTCTCCTCTCGGTGGACCCCTGCACTGCAGCCACGGACTGGCTGACAAACGAACAGAAGTTTGGTGATTGACTGAAATGCAGCATGCGACCTTCGAACGCTGTTAGCTCGCCACTAGGAGCATACTCTACAACCTGGAGTTAGAATGTGGGGCGCAGAGAAAGAGGCACGTCAAACATGCAACCAAAGAAAGCATTTCACGAGCCCAGACAAGGGTGCTACGGAGTTGCAAAGCTAGAAATAGAGAAGACAACTTAGAGTGATAGCCCCAGAGCCGCGTTGTGTTGAAGAGGAGGACACCATACAGCAAGGCACTTTAAAAAGGCTCTAAAATGAAATAACATGCTCTGAAGTAATTGAACTCATATGTTTTAAAGTTAATTTTTTTGCGTGAAAATAATCACTAAGAAATCTACTATTTCCAAACTCATTATTATCAAAAGCTCCTTTCAGGGCAGTTTTTAAACTAAAATTTTGTAAGGAGGGGAGGTACTTTTTAAACGCACTAGTCTTCACTAAAGTTTCCTCATATATGATGTCTCATGACGACAGAATGAAGTTCTATTTTAAAGTATAGGAATCTTTTAGAAATTGCCATAAAGATCCCGTGATTGACCTTATCCTGCAAAATGTACTGCTAAGGTTCCTAATTGCAACTAATTAGCTTACTTACAATACGTTTGCAATGACAGTTCTAAGCTGACACATAATTGTCTAATATTACAAAATATTGCAGCTAGAGCTTTAATTTTATTGCGCTAGGAAGATGAAATTTAAAATGTATTCTTACACAAGGCAAAAAAGCCAATCTTGAACAGTTTATTAATATTAGGGCTTCAGTTAAATAGTTGGCACTTTTGCCTAGTGTTTCCCCTTAAAAGTGCTATCGCGTCCACTCTTAAAGCGAAGTTCGAGCTTCTCCGGAATTTCTAAGGGGTCGGTGCCAGTTGACAACTTTTTTCCGGGTCTGACAGAGATTAGATGAGTTAATGAAGAAGATATCGCACGTATGGCTCGATTTTTTGTGCACTTTATCTCATCTCTCAAAACAATGGCTGCTTATTTACCTACTGAAATTGGGCTCACATGAAGTAATTGGGTCAAGCTGCTGGGCCTCCATTCTTGCGGGAGCATTCTTCTGACTTTTGTTGACTGCCAATGGAAAAAAAAAATACTTGTGGAAATCGTACAAATGGAGAAGACTGCAAAATGTCTCAGGAGAATAACAAATAAGAGGAAAAATTGGCTGTGGCTTGACCAATGGCCATCCCGAGTAGAGTTGTGGAAGCCAAATTACGAATTCCGAATTACGAAGAATTTCTCACCTAAGGCGATCATCCTCTGCTCGGCTGAACTCCGTGGCTGACTGCACCGGTCCCGGCGCGGTGCCACATATATACACCCCGCGTATGCGCGGTGCCCCGCGCATGCGCAGTGGCTCCGGCGTATCGGAAGAGCAATAACGTCCCTGCGCATGCGTGGCGTAGCGAGCGCGGTGGCGGCGGCACCAGTCACCGCGCCACGGAGAGTCGCCGGTGGCCCCGGTGCGCCAGCTGTGCACCGTGTGACGTCACTCCCTCCTAGCGCATGCACAGCTGGCGCTGCGGCCCCTCTGAGTCACCTGAGCAGCAGAGGAGTCGGCGGCAGAGTTCGTAGTAAAACATTGTCCTCAGCAAATCTTGATTGGTTAGCATTGGCGAGGGACTATCAGTTGATTACATTTGAGGGCATGGTGTTGTACACAGCTTTATAGAGTAGGATTGTGAGACTAGAGATAATTAGTGAAGCGATTGGTAAAATGTTGTCATCGTGAAGAAGTGATAGCGCATCCCTGCGGTATGAACTGTAGGTCATTATACGAGCAGCCTGATTTTGAAGATTCTCCAGTTAATATAAATGTGATAGGTAAGTGTTTCTCCACGAAGTGACGCAGTAATTAAAATGACTTAGAATGCGCAGTAAAGAGACATTAAAGTGTCACCACTGAAAAAGGGACGGACGTTTAGTAGTGCTCTGATGCCGAAGTCACATTCTTGTTTCAAGTTAGAGGTGTGCATATTGTACTTAAGGTTAGCGTCCAGAGTAACGCCAAAAAGGTGCAATGTTCTGAAACTACAATGCAATGGGAATTAAAAGAACGTGATGGGATATGCACGGGAGCCTTGCGATTGGAGCTGAATACCATGAATGCTATCTTAGAAGGGTTCATCTACAAGCAGTTACGTTGACAGCACGGTAAAATATTATGGAGATCAGCACTGAACATGGATGTTAATGAGTGGTTTGATTTATCAGTAGCTGATACAGTATTATCTTTGGCATAACGAAAGGGTTCTGATTTAGCAAGACAGCTGAGTAGATCCCTAATATATATTAAAAACAGCAGGATCCGAGAATAGAACCTTGAGGTACACCTGTATTAACTCTATTTAAGTTGAGCCCATTAGAAATCGGCACGGCTTGTTTTCTAATACGTAACTTTTGATGAATTTGAGAGGCGGCCCTACCCCCCTACAGCTTCTAGTTTAGTTAGTAATACAGAGTAGATGATAAAATCGACAGCTTTGGTTAAGACAATAATACTGCCCCGGCAACGTATCCCTTATCAATGGCGAAATTAACTTGTCAGTGAAGGTGACCAGTTGAATATCCCGAGCGGAAACCAAATTGGTGAGGTGAAAATATATTAAACTTTGGGAACTGACTAGTTAAGTGCTGTGCTTTTTTTTTAGCAAAGTAAAAATGGTAAGAATTTCTGGCTCCGAGGACGGGCCGCCATTGGAAAATTGACCTCCGCAACGTTTAATGCTAGAACCCTAGTTAGTGAGGCTAGCTTAGCGGAGCTGTTAGAAGAACTAGAGGGTATGCAATTAGATATAATAGGGCTTATTGAGGTGATAAGGCCAAATAAGACATATACTGTACTGAGGGGTGGCATGTACTTTGTTACTGAGGTTTACCGGAGAGACGAGAACTAGGAGTAGATTTCCTAGTCAATAACTATATACCTTGTAATATAGATGAATTCTGTAGCATTAATGAGAGGGTAGCGGGCATCGTAACCAAGCAAAATAAGTTGTATAAGCTGATGGTTGTACAAGCATACGCACCTACATGTAGCCATGATGACCAGGCAGTAGAAAGCTTCTTCGAAGATGTAGAATCATCAATGCGGGAAAGAAAGACGCAGTATACTGTACTAAATGGGCGACTTCAATGCCAAGGTAGGAAAAAATCAGGCAGGAGACCACGCAGTGGGCAAATATGGCACAGGACTAAGAAATAGCAGGGGCGAGTTACTAATTGAATTTGTGGAACGCAATAACTTACAAATAATAAATACATTTCTTAGCAAACGGAAGAACCGGAAATGGACATGGAAAAGCCCTAATTTATTTTATTTTATTTATTTTTACATACTGCAGCTCCATCTGGAGCTATAGCAGGGGTGGGAGGGGGGGGGAGGGGAGGTCATATTTTAAGAAATGAGAAAAAGAAAGTAAGGTAATCATACAGTAAAATATCAACAAACAATCGAGCAAGCAATTAAACGTAGAAACAAACTAATCATTGGATTCAGGTTATAAAGACAGTGATCAACAGTGGCTGATTACCATAACAAATTCATGCTTGGAAAGCAAAATAGCGCACTTCAAAACACAGACAAAGGAAGGGAACGACAACACAGCGCTGTTTAGAGAGTGACACAATATATATGTACGAAAAGTGGGCGTGAAAGAATTTATAACAACTGCTGAGATTGCACGTGGCGTAAAACACCGAACGCAAAGTTAAAAGGCGCACGATAACAATATAGGTCAAAGCAAAAAAACGTACATATATATTGTGTCCCCCTCTAAAAAAAAAAAAAAAAACAGCGCTGTGTTGTCGTTCCCTTCCTTTGTCTGTGTTTTGAAGTGCGCTATATTGCTTTCCAAGATGATTTACCAACTAGCCCGTTCTTCCACCATTGCAAATTCATGCATTGGGAGAGAACGATGTGATCCAGGTATTCTGTTCCATGCCTCGATCGTACGAGAGAAAAACCTGTGTTTAAATGTATCGCTTCTGGCAAAATAGGTGCTGAGGTTTAGTTCATGATAATTCCTTGTGGATGTGCGATGCGCTGGATTAATAAAACTGGTAGATGACAGCCGATAATGACCATGTATGATGCAGTAAAGAAATTTCAAGGATTCTACTTGGCTGTGACCTGATAATGTCACAATGCAATGAATGAAGGGCGGAAGCGGGTGCAAAAGTCCGGTAATACTGGTCAAAAATGAAACTAACGCCTTTTTTGAACACTTTTGATCTGGTAGATATCTGTTAGTTTATGAAGATTCCATATAACGCAAGCATAATCAAGTATGGGAAGGATTAACGATTTGTACATCAAATCCTTTACGTCACATGGAGCTAAGTTACGTCTCAGGAAACCCAATTTCTTAAGGGCTTTACCGCAAAATAAATCAATATGTTTCGACCAAGATAAGTTAGTAGTGAAAATAATACCTAGATACGTATATTCAGAAACCCTTTCCAGTGATGCTGTTAATTGAATAGGCAAAAACGAAGGGCGATGTACTGTTAGAAAATGTAATTAATACAGACTTACGAAAATTGATACGCATTTGCCATTTTTCGCACCGTTCAGAAAATGCAACAAGTGATTCGTTAGGATAATAATGATTCTCAAAGAAATGGAATGGGGAGACTAAAAATAAATTGACTTTATACTCTGCTCTAACCATGGAATTGTTCAGGATGTAGAGGTAAGCGGAAAGGTTCGATTCAGTGACCACAGTATAGTAAGAACTCGAATTAGTCTGGATCTGGAGAGGGAACGGAACAGACTAGTGAGGAAGAAATCCATAAAAGAATTAGTGGTAAGGGGAAAAGTAGAAGAATTGAGGCTCTCGCTGCAGAATAGATTCTCAGTGCTAACCGAGGGAGCCGACCTTAGCCTAGAAGCAATGGACAATAATTTCAGATATCATTACTGAGTGCGCGGTAGAAGTAGACAGTAGAATTATTACAGAGGATACCGGTAAACTATCTAAGGAGACGAAAGATTTGCTTAAGTAACGCCAAAGTATTAAAGCCTCCACCCTCACAGACGGGATAGAACTGGCAGAGATATCAAAGCAAAACAATAGGTGCAAGGTGGCCGACATAAGGAAGTATATATAGCATGGGAAAATTGAGCGTGCTCTAAAGAACGGTCGTGACCTTGATGCGGTAAAGAAGAAATTAGGCGTAGGCGAAAATCACATGTGTGCACTGAATGACAAGGCTGGAGGGAAGGCAGAGTGACAAGGCATATCATTACTAACACGGAGAAGATAATCAAGGCAGCCAAGGAGTTACGGACCTCTACAGCAGCCAAATTAGTCAGAACAATAATGAAACTGGCTGTAATGAAAAGTAATCAGACGTTCCGCCAGTAACGAAGGACGAGGTTAAGAAAGCCTTAGATGATGAAAAGGGGGAAGCAGCTAGTGAGGATCAGGTATACTTACAGATTTGTTGAAGGACGCAGGTGAAATCATGCTAGAAAAACTGGCCACTACGCAATGCTTGGTGTCATCGACGGTACTGGAACCATGAAAAAACGCAAACATTACCTTAATTCATAAGAAAGGGGACGCTAAGGACTTGAAAAATTCAGACTTGTAAGCTTACTATCACTTACCTACAAAATATTTACCGAGGTAAACGCTGATAGGATCAGGACAACCTTAGACTTTAAACAACCAAAGGATCAAGCAGGATTTCGGAAAGGGTATTTTACCATCGATCATGTCCATATTATAAACGCGGCAATGAAAAAGCACTCGGAATATAACCAGCTTCTATACATAGCATTCATTGACTACGAGAAAGCATTTGATTCTGTCGAAACCTCAGCGGTCATGTAGGCATTGCGAGATCAGAGTGTAGGTGAGCCATATGCGAAAGTACTGGAAGATATCTGTAGTGGCTGCACAGCAACCATTAGTTCAGTTCAGTCGTTCAGTCGTGTCCGACTCTGCTTGACCCTATGACCCATATCACGCCACGAAAAGTCGGACAGCAACCATAGTTCTGCATAAAGAAAGTGATAGCATTTAAATTAAAAATGGTGTTAGGCAAGGAGATACAATCTCCCCAGTGCTATTAAAGCTTGATTAGAGAGTGTATTCATAGACATGGAATGGGAGAAGTTAGGCTTCAGGGTCGATGGAGAACACCACATTAATCTGCGATTCGTTGATGACATTGCCTTGTATAGTAAGGAGGTTTTCAGTCTATGGCATACTTCTGGGAGGGCTGAGCAATTAAGTTTTGATGACACCCACGAACGTTTTTAGTGCGTAGCACTACTAGCCGCAATCACGGATTTCGCCGGGGTCTATCCGAAGCCGCTCACTCTTTCTCTCTCTCTTCGTGAACTTGAAGCGGAGAAAGAGAAGGTAGCTACGCGCGCATCTCAGCACTGAGGAGGTGGAGCAGCCGCGGAGCTGTAGTAGAAGCTTCTCTCTTTCTCTGTCCATCCATCTCTCCGTGAACTTGAGAGGAGGAAGGGAAAGTGGCGACGCCTACATCTCGTGATCTAACACTGCGGGTGCGGAGCAACAGCATGATGCACCCAGTTAGAGAGTAAGACAGTGAGAGAGGGGCGTGTCAGTTGCGGACGTGGCGGCCGTCCCAGGGCAGCGTTGCACAAGCGTGTGTGTGTTTGCTTCGCGTCGCAATGGACGAAACCGGTCCATCTGGCATTGCGGCGCAGGTTCGCCGGGCTCGACGTGCTGAAGCACAACGATTATGAAGGCAACGGAAACGTGAGTGTACTGGATCTGGTGTTGCAGCTAAACGGTGCAAGAATTTAGAAGCACAAAGAACGAGGAAACGTGCCGAGCGTGCTCACGAAACGGCTCAAGATACTGAGCGTCGGCGTGAAATAGATGCCGAAGCGAAGAGGAAGAAACGTGCGTTATAAACTCCAGGGAAACAGGATGCTCAACTGAAAGCGAAGGCTGCTGCCAGAAAGGTACACGCCGCTGAGAGGCTCGCGAAAAATGAAGCTGCGGCAAGGATATTTGAACGCGATTTTCTTGGCAACCGCGCAACCGCCGGCGCTGTTTGTCTTTGTTACTGCTGGCCACCTCTTGCGTGATCTCAGGGAAGATTTTGGAGAGAGTGTAAATCGCTGAAGTGTATGCATGAAAGGTATAGCGGGGATAAGCGGTGCTACGCACCTACTTCGTATTTGATTAACTATTCAAATCGGCCATATTGTTTTTTTATTCACCACTCTGTAAGAGTTTCAAAAGCCTCGAACCGTCCACATTATTGCTTCACGTGGCGTCCCGCTCAGTAACCTACAAGTTCTGGCCCACACAAATCACTGAATTGTTATAGGTGATATAATTTGAGGAGTTCCCCAACTGGTATGATCGAAGTGCATTCCACGTGGTTGCTTTCCTGCTCACCCTTGCGACACTGCAAAGATTATTCGCTTTAGCTGGCCTCTCCCTTCAGTGCTTCCAGAAGCCCGGCAGCTACCAGTCGAGCGTGCAGTGTACCCCCGACAGATGTCGTTTCAGACCGATGGCAAGGCTATGCCCGAGAATACCGATTAAATGGCAGGACCATCGCCTCAAGGCACAATGCTTTCTTGCATGCACCCATTACGACTGCGTGAGAACGTTCCACAAGCCGAACATGCCTCGTTCCGGAACTCCTGTCCTTCCTGCTAGAAGTAAAAACGCGCGAATTTCTTCATTTGGAAACCTCGAGCCCTTTGCTAGCGCCACTGAGAGGCCGGTAATCTAATACGCTCCATCTCTGCTGAAAGCCCAGAGCGAAAGATCCTCACGATCGGTGGTTCTCTGCCCTTATCGCTGTTCGCGATCGAAACGCCTCCCTACCGCTGCAGGCTGCTTGCTCCTTGCATCCCGATGCTGATGACGGGGTGAGATAACGAGGCTTCGGTTGTATGCAGCGTCTTCTTGAATATTTTGTCCGAGCCGCAAATGGAAGTTAAACGGCGATCCAGAATCGTAAAGGAAGGCCGGAGTGGCAAAACAATTATTTACCTCATTCCTCAAAAATGCGACCTGAAGATTGTCTTGTCCCAGGTTCTTTCTTTTTCTTTTCTTCTTTTTTTTTGCATTGAGGGAGATGTATACGTGCCACTTATACAAATTTCACCCTCATGCAATGAAAAACACACCTTCGTAAGAAATAATTGCCCCAAGCCCATCCTTTAGGGAATGTTGATTTCTCCCCCCTACGTTCTGCTAATGTTGCGAACTTCTATGACGTAGAATCTTTTAGGAAAACACCTTTGCGGCGCTGAAATGGTACTTTTAATGATAGGGGGGATATCGTTTTCACTGTTAAATTGGCTAATATATATATATATATATATATATATATATATATATATATATATATATATATATTAGCCAATTTATATATATATACCTTACAATATATATATATATATTGTAAGGTAACGCGAAGGTCGAACTTGGGGGATCAGGCTTTATTGCAGACCTGAAGCCTTGGCCGCACACTGCAGCCAAACACACTACGCGATGACGATGGGTATCTACAAGAGGGAGCAGGATGAAGATGAAGCAGCACGTTCAGCCGTGTGGAAGATAAAGCGCCACACAGTGCTCACACTATTTCGCCCGCGCAGTTGAAGCGGCCAGCCTGGCCGCAATTAGTCCGCAGGATTGCGCCGAATAAAAGGTTTGATACGTGAAACGTGGACAACTTCAGTGCCACGGTAACGACAGTCCGGAGGAGGGTAAACAGGGGAGACGCGATATTTGACCGGGGAGGTTTTTGCAAGAACTGTGTAAGGACCAATGTAACGGTGCTGTAACCTGTCACAAAGGCCAGGAGTGCGTAATGGGGTCCAAATTACCCCCTCGTCGCCGGGACGGAACGAAACTTGGCGATGGGTTGCATCATAGCGGCACTTGCGGTCTTCCTGGCTAACTTCCGTGTTGACGCGAGCAAGCCGGCGAGATTTGGCCACTCGGGAAAGGAACTGGTCAGGAAGAGAGGATGAGCAACTGGCATGTGTAGAAAGGAAAGAGGCGTCAAGAAAGGTAGAGGGAGAACGACCGTAAACGAGGAAAAACGGGTTGTAACCTGTGGTCCGCTGTACAGCCGTATTGTAGGCGAACGTAACAAAAGGAAGTATTACGTCCCAGTTTCGGTGGTCCTGGTCGACGTACATAAACAACATGTCAGAAAGCGTGCGGTGGAACCACTCAGTCAACCCATTGGTCTGCGGGTGATAGCTGGAGGTCAATTTGTGATGTGTGGTTGAGGCCTCAATAACTTCGGCTACAATCGTCGACAGAAATGTCCGACCACGATCGCTGAGAAGCACTAGATGGGCCCCATGGCGCAGTACGAGCGATTCCAAAAAGAAGGTCGCGACCTCATGTGCTGAGCCATTAGGCAGGTCAGTGGTCTCAGCGTACTGCGGAATACTGCGCTACTTGATATACAGAGACAAATGGAAGACGACACACGAATGAAGCGCAAAAGGCATTCCGCAGAATGATCAACCAACTGGCCCCCGTGTTTGCATTATTGGTCTCAGCGTAGCGTGTTAGGTGGTCGACGGCGGTGACGATCCAGCGATTACCTCGTGCGGACAATGGAAGTGGCCCGTATAAGTCTATGCCAACAACGGCAAAAGGATTAGCAGGGCAAGATAGCGGCTGTAGTAGGCCAGCAGGAGGAGAAGTGGGCCGTTTGCGGCGCTGACATGGCAGACAAGAGGCGACGTATTTTGCCACACTTGAGGCGAGGCCTGGCCAGAAAAAAACGGGTTTTCATGCGGTGGTAAGTTTTATGAAAGCCTAAGCGACCGGCTGTAGCATCGTCGAGGAAAGCCGCCAGGATACTGGTGCGAAGCGCTCTCGGAATAACGGGGACCCAACGGGTACCTTCAGAGCAATAAATATAACGGGAGAGCACGCCGTTGTCAAGTTTGAACTTTTGGAGTTGCCTGCGCATCCTAGCGGTAGGAGGGTGAGAAGCACCGGTGAGAAGGTTGATTAGGAAAAGACAGTAGGGATATGCTCGCTGGTGTGAAATAATGGCGTAGCGATCTGGAGCAGCGGCAGGAGGAGCACATGTGATGTTTGGAGCTCTGGACGACATTGGGACGTCGAGGTTGCACGAAGGAAGGCACGAAGAAGCACTAGGAGGTGATTCTGGGAGCGAGCAGCGGGAAACAGCATCGGAATCTCGATGTTTGCGACCCGATTTGAATATGACATCGAAGTGGTATTCCTGCAAACGCATAATCCAATGGCCCAGGCGTCCAGTCAAATTTTTGAGGGTTGATAACCAGCACAGAGCGTGGTGATCGGTAACGATCATGAAATGGGGGCCGTAGAGGTAGGGGCGGAATTTCTTAACTGCCCAAACGACGGCGAGGCACTTTTGCTCAGTGATGGTGTAGTTGCGTTCCGCTGGTGTTAGAGTTCGACTGGCAAACGCAATTACTTTTTCCCGAGAAGCGGTGTCACGCTGCAGAAGTACGGCGCCGATACCGAGGCTGCTGGCATCGGTGTGGAGAATGATGGCAGCAGTGTCGTCGAAGTGAGCGAGAACAGGGTCCGAAGTGAGGGCATTCTTTAGAGTTTGGAAAGCTTTTTCGCATTCTTCGGACCAGTTGAAAGTAGTACGGTCGGTAAGGAGGCGGTAGAGCGGTGCAGCAATGGTAGTGAAATTGCGAATGGAACGACGAAAGTATGAAGACAAGCCAAATAAACTGCGTAGTTCCTTAGTCCGCTGAGGGCGTGCAGAGTTCAAAACTGCAGCAAGCTTGTCAGGGTCGGATCGAATGCTATCGCGGCTGACGAGGTAGCCTAGGATCTTGATTTCTTTCTTGGCGAAATTACACTTTTTTGTGTTCAGCTGGAGACCGGCGGATGCCAG